>NC_081210.1:29050588-29350588 GCF_902713425.1 Acipenser ruthenus
ACAATTTAATTAAAGCATTTATCAAGATAACACGAATACTTCCTCCTAATTGCAGCCAGCTATTTATTTAAACCACATTTAATTAAGATACTATTTATCTTACCAGAAATTAATCCAGTTAATCAGTGTTAGACAGAATGGCAAGAAACTTTTAAATCTCAGAATATACACATTGCCACATGCAGACAGATAAAGTTTTACAGATGCTGTCTATATATAACCAAGGAATATAGTTGGTTAAAACCAAATGAACTACAAGTAAAAAGTTAGTGGTGATAAGTAGGACTACACTGGAAAGGAAATGTTGCTAGATTAAGCTTTATCGTACACACGCGTCAACAGGCTTGTGGTTGTTATTAACTTCATTCGCAACCCTGTTTTCAACATGTGAAGTTTGCAAATTATTTAAAGTAGGCAGTGTGAATAGTGGAAAATATACATATAATTATGAATGGACAAAAAAGGGTTTGATTTTCTAATCCCTGGACAGGATTTTCAATAACAAAAAACATTTTACACAACCACTCACAATGCACAATGCAGTTTCGTTAGCATGTTGATCATGCATTATCTAGGTAGTGTCGAGGGTAAAAGTAAAGAAATCAATCAGATGCACTAGATCATTCAGTGCCTTCCTTCCATACTGTGATAATGATCAGTCTGTGCAACTGACTCTGAGGTGAAATACCATTCTGAGAAAGAGTGGATTGAAAATGATAAAATTAAGATCCAGTTTTAACTTCTGAAACCAAAGCCTATAGTTACACCTTACAGTAACAACAAGGAAGACACAATATTCTAATGACACTGAACAGAACCACAAAACCTGAATACCTTTTAAATGTGCAGGTTGTATTCATGTGGAAAACAGAGAGAAGATGGTCTGATTCAAGAAACACATTTGAGCTTGATTGGAGTTGAATGACTTGAGGTGGTTGGGGGGAAGTGAGCCTGGCTGCTGCTAATTTGAGCTGTGCAGAAGGATTACAGTGGTATGCATGGCCGGCAGGAGCGTGTTTCAGGCTGACAGTCCACCAGGAAGGTGTTTAATGAAGCATCAGGCACAGCTGGTAGTTGGCGGGACATGCCCCAGGTAAGTGCAACGAAAGAAAGGTCAGAATACAAAAACAGCTTTCAGGTTAAACAAGCCTTTTGGAATAAATGCTTGAACGCAGGAATGCCTGGATGTTGGCTAACCTTGACACTGGCTTCTCCATGAAGAAACAATGAAGGATTGTAGCTGACGGGTGTGTCAGCTACAGGCAGGAACAAATGACTGCATAATATAAGGCTGTGTGAAAGTGTGAAAAATGAATTGCGTTGCTCGGAAACCACCTTGACCTCATTGTGCGTGTTTACTGTCCGTTCTCGCAAAGTCAGCGTGCTGTGTAGTTTGAGTCGTCTGCAGCAGCCACAGCAGACAGATGACAAGCATGTCACTAAGTTATTTAAAAGTATCTATTAAACTGTTCTTGACTGTTTTCAGTGAAACCCAACACCGGTTTAGAGCACTACTATGAATATCAAACTGTATTTTATTTTACCTTTAAAATAAATCAAAGGTTGAAGCTTAGTCAATAATAAAATAAAGATACAGCTATGACACGCCAAGAGGGATTCCATTCAGGAAACATAAAAACGGACCATCTAGACCCTTGCATGCTGATATTTGAGCAAGCACGTTTTCTGAAAGGGTGCCTCTGTGCTTGGAGCTCATGGATCATGTCCCAGGGATGAGTCACACAGTTAAAGATCCTTGTAGCAGGAGGCTGTCATGTGCAGGGTGGTTAGAACCTGAGATCCTGATAAGAAGACACAAAGCTCTCCAGGGACCAGTTCCTTGAGTATTGCACTGCCCCAAGTACAGGATAATCCCAAAGAAATGCCTTTTTACATCACCAGCTGCCAACACATACACTGTATATCACTGACATGCTGGACTGTACTGCACAGAAATCCATTTTGTTCAACGTGTAATGATGAATAGAAACGCTCAAAAGTGGGGTAATGATCATAAAGTAAGTATAACAGTTCTGGGAAACCCTGTAGTTAATAACATCTATTTTATCGACAGTATTTTTATTTCAGATGTTATGCCCTACAGTCTTCTTGCGAGGTATGAAGAACAGTCTGTCTCATTTAATTGTGTGCCACTTCTTTGCTGTGTTCAAAGTGCAGGCGTGTTTCTACAGTATGTGGTACTTAGTTATTTTTATTTATCAGACATGGGGCCCAGGCTATCAATCAAGTTGATCTAGCTGATTCTGGCCAAGGGTCAGTTTACACATCAACGAAGCATGAATTAATGAATACGATGCAAAGCACCTGCTAATGCTGCTGTTTCATTCAGTGCAACTTATTAAGGGAACTCATCTATCTATTCTTGTGTTGCAAGATCAAAAAGTAATACTGGGAACAGATCCATATCTCCAGAAAAAACATTCAGGTCCTGTTTTTCTAAGCTTTCGCTCCATTGAAAAATGTACTCAGCTGTGCCCATTAGTATTGACACCTTCTATTTAAACAGTCACGCAATAAATACACATAATTATAATCTTATTATGCATAGTTACAATGTATATAGCTTTGTGCAAGATATATCCCAAATCCCAACCCTAATCCTTTTCTGATACAATTGTGTAAAAAGATGTACTCATTAAGTACATTGTAACTATGCATAATAACATTGTGATTGTGTGTAAGTACACATATATTTGCTAAGTAAATACCATGTAAATACACAGTAATTACAAACACATAATGTAAAAGTGTTACCATGAATATGAACCGGGGACCTCCTGGTTAAAAGGTCAGACTTTTTCTTAAATTATGGAATGCTCTGCCTTTGTTTGTCAGGGAAGCTGAGACCGTTACAGTTTTCAAGTCACGCATTTTTATAAAATTGGCTTTCTTATCTTAGTGGGTTTTAATGTAACTTTTAAATTGCTGCTTTTATATTATTATGTGTATGCTGTTATTTAAATGGTCTGACTGTGACAGTTGTATGTGTGACATGCTATACAAATGTACTGTGGTTTGTTCATTTTTTCTGCTATGTACTGTACAGTGCTTTGTGATACTTTTGTATAAAAGGCGCTATATAAATGCAATAAATAAATAAATAAATAGGTATCAGTAACTACTATGTCAATACACAGTAATTTGAGACACTAGAGACGTGTGTTACTGTCTTCACATTCAAGTTCAAGACAACTTGAAGCTGGTATTAATCCAAAGGAGATTACACTAGATGTTAATAAAGACAAAAATAATCGGTGGCAGTATTATGATCAAGGCTTTTCATTACTAAATATATTATTTATTATTATTTGTTTATTTAGCAGACACCTTTATAAAAGACGACTTACAGAGACTAGGGTGTTTGAACTATGCATCAGCTGCAGAGTCACTTACAACAACGTCTCACCCGTAAGACGGAGCACAAGGTTAAGTGACTTGCTCAGGGTCACACAAAGAGTCAGTGAGTGAACTGGGGACCTCCTGGTTACAGGCCCTTTAACCACTGGACCACACAGCCTCCTAACTGTCAATTACATTTTTTCCCTAAATGTTCTCAAAAGGCTTTCTCTCACGCTTCCCCAGCTCCTCTGCAACTGTATCTCGCTTCTGGGGGATCGGTGGTCTTCAACCTCTGATCAATGTTTAAAATCAAACCCCTGAACTAAATCAAACAGCACTGCCACAGCTCCATCATTTCCATTAAATCCATTAAATCCATTACCCTACTACTCTCATGTACAATGGTCCACTCAATTATTACAGCAAGCACTGCTGCACTAATTGTTCCCAGAAGTGTTATTTACAGCATAATGACTTCAAAGTTAAGACGCTAATATTTGCTGAGAGTAAGCAATGCTTATCAGTTAAAATAATTCAAAACAATGTTCTAACAGTAGCAGTGAGAATTTAAACAGAATTTACCCCTGTGAGCAAAAGTTCTAATTATATCAAATAAGTCAAATGTGTTTTTCACAGCTGAAGAATCAAATGAAGATCTGTAGCTAGCAAACATTCTGTGGCAAGAAATTGTACTAGTCCAGTAATGTCTTAAACACTTGACTTATTCTGCAGGAGAACTCTTTACAAAATCTTTCAGAGAAATAGGTTCAACAGCAACTGCCTAAGATGTGCCTCCTCACCAACAAAAGCCCCATGCTAAAAGCGGTATGCTGAATACCTTTATTGGATTGAATACTTAGGCTGAAACGAATGCTCCAAAGATGAATTGATGAAACACGTCAGTGAAGCTTTTACCTACTCGACACAGTGTGATTCTTATCTGCAACCCAATTAAACAGGCATCGGCAATGACAAACTCAAACTCCCCCAGAGCTCAGATAAGCTTTCCCCAACCTGTAGCTGCACCTTTGCAACTAGCACTGGCTCTTCATATTTCATTACTGTAATTTATTATGAAGGTCAATTTTATAAATAGGCTGAGGGTAGACCAATTTCTGTCTCAACTTAATTAAAACTCAGCTGCAGCACACCGGCAAGCCTAATGTGTTCTCAGCTTTCAATAATCAACAGAAGTAAATCATCTCTGTTTTATTGAATCAGAAGTCAGTAGGCTGGAACAAATGCAGAAAATAAATAGGGGGACTTGCACATGCTTGGAATAATCGCTTGCTTTGGCAGCCAGACTGCAGCGCCTCTGAGTTGAAAATAGTTTATTAATGCGTTGAAAAAGCACAAACAAAATACTAAAATAACACATTTGAGAAGAAAAAAAACTAATCTAATTAAGATCAGAATAACAAAACTTGCACGGCAGTGCATGCTCAAGGGACAGTAATATTAACCAGGAATGTCTGTTCTTCCCTGAGTGTGCACAGCAACATCATTAACTCCCAGTCTTGATTTATAGGCTTTGCATATGAATAGCTTCCACCTTTGGGTTTCACTGCATTAAAAATTAGACGAACATCAGCAATGTACAGAAGCTTCAAAATGAACTGACCCCAGTAACCAATTAATTAAAATCGTACAAGACTCCTTCCATCAGTTAACTAATGTTCCATTATTGAAACTCAAGTAAACCATTTATCATTATGTGCTGTTGTTGAAGAAGGTAATAGCAGGCGCATCTGGCAAAACCTCCTCTTGTGGTAAATCCTATACTGTTATCTCATCTTTGCCACCTGTCTTTGGTGATAATCGTTGGTCAGCTATTCATGGGAGATAAATTAGTATATTTAACCTTTTCGTCTCTAACAGCAGCTTAAACATCCAAATATAAATAAAAAAAAGAAATATCATTATAGCCTCTGCAGTCGGCATGCTTGCTGAATAATTGTTTAGTCTCTGAGGTCTGTCCTCTGCTTCAGAACTAATGCTTTAGTTTATATTATCTGTGAGATTCCTATTTTTTTCTTTTTGTAGGACTGTCAAAATGTGAAAGCTCTTCACACAGTTTAACAACGTATTAAAAAAAAACGGATTTGCAGACATCAGGGTTGTCCAGTCCAGGTTTACCAGATGATATAATGAATTGCTTCAGGGTCTGAAGGCAGGTTTAAATGGTTCGATTAAACAATTTAGAACAGGGTCAGAACAAAGGTGGCCAAAGTGGAAGGGACAACTTTGGCCACCAATGGTATATATTTATAATACTATTGCACTGTTTCACAAAGGTAGATGTGTTAGATTGTAGAAGACGACAAAGTGCCCAGGCACACAGCGCGCCCGCCCCCATTAATCATGGAGCATAAGCTACCCCACCTGTGCCGGTAAAGAAAACAATAAAGCTTTACCTTGTTGATTAGTTATACAGGGCAATAAATCACTGAAACAACTCCTTCCTTGAAGATTTGTTTACACTCCTGATGTAATGTTTTTTGACTTGCAAATGAAAGCATTGGTGCCCAATGTAAATGAAAGTCTTACATCAAGTCTGAACGTCCCTAGTAAATGCTGCATTGTAGAGATGGATTAAAAGCTGGAGAAGCTTGTGATAATTGGGAATACAGTAACATCACACCATGACTGTGCTGTAGTACCACAGCTGTTGCTCATATGGTTGTGTTGGTTACAATGCAAGAACATGTTTAAATATCTTTGTAATAACAGCGTGTGATGACACTGTAATTACAGTGCAATTACAGTTAAGTCAGAGACACCTAATGTAAAGTCAGAGACACCTAATGTAAAGTGTTGCTGTGAATATTAACTCTTCTACTTCATAGAATGTACAGTAATCTATCTGGAGTCAGTGCTGATTTTAACATGCAGGCAGGCCGTGGCCTCCTGTCATATATATCATAGAATAATCCCATAGTGTTCTTTTAACAGGATATATAAAGAGTGTGCATCTTCTTATTTTCATGAAATATAAATAGGTAGGTGCAGACTTTGACGAGGAATCATTGGGATCCTTTAAAACCCAATTTCATCATTTCATTTTATAAAATGTTTCATGTTCTTATTTCTTAAGATAGAAAAGGTCATAGCAATCACAGCTGTAGCAGGCCAGGTATCGAATGAGGATTCCCCCAAGAACATCAGTCTTATGAAATCCTCTACTGTAACATAGAAATCTATATATTACGCTATAGCGTTCACATTCTGCTCAGTGGGTAGTCTCTCATCTATTTGTCTGATTGATAGTTGAACAAGATGACACATTTAAAGCCATGTACTCAAACATTAAATAAATAATTGAAGCTGATTCCTGCTTCTAATTAGAACAGCACCATATGTTTGCTTTTTCACAGTGCATGCAGGATGACAGCTGCATTGGAAATGTGAAACAGATCTTTAGAGATATTTAGGGTTCCATGACTCCTTACAGTTGATGAAATATGCTTCGCCTAATGCATGTCCTGTTATAGGTTTAGTGACATATTTATCTGTGAACATGTACCGTAAACAACAATGCTGCTCCTCCTCTAATGCATCACCAGACTGGGGTCAGCAGGGGCCCCGGTGTTTGTTCATCCGGGTTGAAGCAATAAGAATGAATTCACCAGGTGCGGCTCTTGCATTTACTCTTCAAGGTTGCTGTTGTAAATCACAAACCCATAGCTGGATTATTTCACTGACAAAGCTTTACAAATCATTAAATTAATGCAATTCAGTAAATGCAATACTGTAATTAAACATACCATATACCAAATAATATAATTCAGTACAACTTTGATACATTACAGAACTTTACTAAACTTCAAAAATTCAGTAAAATGTTTCTATACTTTGATACTTGCTGTTAAGGCATTGTAATAACATGCAATTGAAATGAATAAAATAAAAGTTCTTAGCTGCTCAGTAACATAGACAGGATCTCCAGCCCTTACTGACAAAATAGAAGAAAAATCAAGAACGAGGCGGCTGTTTTAATTTGCTTAACTGCAGCAATTTAAAGCACACAATGCTCCGTCTAAGGTTCTGGTGGTCTGAATAATTCTGTAACAAGTTTTGGCAGCTAAATCAACCCCAGTGCTGCAGAAGCTGTAGGTGGGTACTGTACAATTTTAAGTGATCAAAGCTCTTCTTGACAGAAAGGGATATGCATGGGCTGTTCACAGCAGATTTCAACGCTTCAGCTTTGTTGAGCTGGAGTTAATGGGGTATTTTGGCCACTGACAGGCACCTATTCCACTGTCCCTCTGTGTGCTACTCTGCCTCAGGCTACACTCATGCTGGACTCCGAACAATACACTCTCTAGTCACTTCTTTACCCTTGATTCAAGTCAAAGCCTTAGCCTACAGCTAGCATTCTTTCACTGTCCTGATCACATGTGTAAGTGCTTTGATTTTAATTTTTATTGGAAAAAATGAATACCACTAGGAGAATACATTTGGATGCAAATATCTCAAGTACCCAGTATCTGTCAGTTCTCTCCACAATCTCTGAGCTATGCTCCTGGAGTTCTGTGGTAAACTTTTATATGGGTACTGAAATTCAAAAGCAACAGAAAACTTTAGACAAGAATCACAAAGTATGACAAAGTTAGGTGAAGATATATGCCAGGATATTGGATATTGTTGAGGATAATGTGCTAAAAAGATTTTTAGCTAGCCTCTGTAGAGTCACTGACCAGTCTCCCAGGGCTAGTATCTACAAGAAGAATTGCTCAAGATTTATCAATGTTTTTTTCATGAAAATGCAACTACTAATATTACATAGCTGGAGCGAATTGGATTTTGGTGTAAACACTGTAATAAATCAAGCCCAAAGCGTCATTTTAAATATTGTGTTTCATTTAGAGCCAGTACCAGTAGTGCAGGTGTCCAGAGTACTTTGGTCATTTATTTCAACAGCTCTCTGTTAAAACTAGCCAGGTTTGCTTGCTCCTTGAGCAGTGGCGTTAATGTGTTCCATGGTAGGAGGTGGAATATACTGCAGTCTCTGTATAAGTGATGCATGCTTAACTGTACTGATGTATGTGTGTAGGCGGGCAACATATTTTACAAGCCTTAGTTATTAGTTATTTTTATTTGCTCTGGTGGTTATATTGACAAAAGCTAGGGTTAGGGTTAGGGTTAGGGTAATGATTGGGGTTAGTGTAATGGTTTTGGTTAGTTGTTTCCTGAATTAAATCCATCTTAGATCATCTGTAAGGTTTATTATTATGTACAGCCATGCAGGGACCGGGAGAGAGAACCAGTTTTTTTACAGTGATCAAAGCTCTTCTTGACAGAAAGGGATATGCATGGGCTGTTCACAGCAGATTTCAACACTTCAGCTTTGTGGAGCTGGAGTTAATGGGGTATTTTGGCCACTGACAGGCACCTATCCTCCTCCATTTTTTGGACTTCCTCCAAAAAATCCAATATCCCAGACACTCCTCTGAGTTACAGTTAAACAAAAAAGGATAGCCCAAGTAAACAACAATAGATGGATCTATCACAGGACGCTGGGACTGGATGGGTTTTCAGTGTCTGGCTTGCATTGCGACTGTTGAAAGGACCCAACTGTAGGATGTGCTGTAAAAGCTGTTTTTCTTTCTGTAATAAACACCAAGAAGGACAATTATTGGACTTGCAATATAGAGCTGAACTTTTTACCCCAGGAGTAAACTGACAAGGAATGATGGCTGCCAATAGATAATGTTGAAAGCTGTCAGTTTTGAATGATGTCCATCCTGGTGAGGTGTCCGGTCCTTAAAGCTGGCAAGCTGCTATGTTTCAAGCCAAGCTGTTATGATGAACTGCTGTATACTGTCTTCAGTGACTGCATGAATTACAAGCTCCTTTCAGCAATCATGCAGAGAGAGATTGGGCACTGGTCTGGAGTGAAGGTCATGGTACTGCCTCATGAGATGCTGCTGGCTTAGACGCACATGCAGTCAACAAAGCTTTCCATGGCTCCTAGGTATGGCATAAGACAATGAAACAACTACAACTCAGTGTATATATTAGAGCAGATAACGGCACTTTTTATTTTAGCTGAACTAAAAATATGAAACAGCTTTGGATTGTATAGATCATGGAGCATATGTTGCATATGTCTTTTTATATATTTGAAACCACAAGCACCACCCCATAATAAAGAAACACTAATAATAAAATCAATGACAATAACATTAGAACTACTGAACGTTTTATAGATAAGCCAAGAATAAGATGCCCTCATCATTGACGTTATTGCTGCCCAAGGAGTAGTGTGCATGTTACTAAAAACCATTGACGCATGCAAAACACGGGTAACAAAATAAGTTTGTCAACAGTACCAGCGTGACTCTTTTGGGAAATTGAATAACTGCTGTACCAACAATGGTGATCAATCTATGACACCTTAACCTTTTTGAGTAGTATGTGAGAGAGAAATCGGAAATACAAAAGCAAGTAAGAAAATGAAAAGCAAATGTATACAGTACATTGGTATATTTCATGTACCAATGCAATAATATATATTACACACATTGCTCCTTTACTTGATATGTACAGTATTAGGCTGGAATAAATGAAAGCCAAAAAGGACAATAATGTGAGGGGAGAAGTGGAAATGGAACAAAATACCTCCAGGGACTTCAAGGAATAAGGTTCTTTACTGAAGTTTATGTTTCATGGCATGTGTATCTATATACAGTATATATACAAGGCATACCATACTTCATAACATTTCGAGTCAAAACAATTGCATGTGTGTGTGTGTATATATATATATATATATATATATATATATATATATATATGTATTATTTCTAGATTTATTTTATTTTATTGTTGTACTGTTATTTTATTGAGGTCTGTATTGGTGCTGCACTATTGAGATGTACCTGTGCTGACCCTGCAGGCACAAAGTGAATAAACTAAAGACTTCTAATGGGGAAGAATGCCATGCTTCAGTGCACAAGAGCAAAGTGCAACTCCCATATCCTTCCCCACGATTAGCTTTGACGATTCTTTTTCCAGAAACAATTTTGGCTGGAAATTAGATGATGTTTTTTTCCCCCTTTTATACCGGTTTTGTCATCAAACCAAACAGAGAGTTTTGACAGAAAGCAATTTGGCTAACGCTGTGGTCTATGCGTTGTTCTTGAGGTATAAGGACTTCCGTGCTGCCAGCACTTTGCATTCCGCTGCTCGTATTCCAAGTCCTGGCCTTGGAGACCGATTGCATTCAGATGAATTATGTTTGTCAAACGTTTCTGTCACAGAGACAAAAGCTGTCTGGCACAGAGAGAACCCTATATCCCGTTGAGAGAAAAAATCAAAAACAGCATTGCTGTCTTTCACAATATCCACTTTCAGCCTTTTGACCATTGAATAGCATAGCTGCTGTCACAAAGCAGAAAGTATAAGACAAACACAGACAACATGAAACCTTTACAGTCCTTGCAACTATCATGAGAAGTGGGGATTGGGGAGGGGGGTTGTAATTAAATGTATTGGTAGCACTTTACATGACAGGCCATGTATAACCATGCAATAACATTATAATAACTGAATAACTACCAACATGTTCTGTTCTTGCATGGTAACTACTGAAGAAATAAGTGTATAAGTATGTGGAAATTGCCTGTACCGTGGCATTACCATGTAATTGTAAAAGGCAACATAATGTTATTCACATTGCCTTTCACATGCTATTACACAGTAGTTACCGTGTAAGAGCAGTAATCATTGGTCATTTTTGGTTATTATGTAACTACAGGGACATGGCTCTCTGTGCCCTGTAACCAACCTAACATTCATATTGTACTTGAAATTATTTCTCAAGGATACATATTTATGATTCATTGGCTTCTGGCCCTGAACACAAGATCTCACCAGGGGCTATAAATTCATTACCATATCAATACAAGCTCAAGCCTTCTATTCACTTCAATACCCACACTCATGCTTTATAAATGAGTCTCTCCAGCAGAGTTCAAGAGGTTTTTATACTTAAATAAATAAACCTGGTGCAGCCCAGCGTGACAGGATTCACCTCCATCCATATGCAGATGATTCATTTCACAGTGCTGTCAATATTAACAAGAATTTCAGCATGATCTGCGATGGCTGACCAGTACACTTGTGTGCCCCAGATACTCCGCACATGTGTTTAGGAGAGTTGTTGTGGGGCTTGTACAGGAAATACATTGGTTATCCCTCTGGCTCATAGCCTGTGTTTCAGAGAATTTGATAGTGAAACGGCATTTGACTGTCTATTACAGGCGTGCAAATCGTTTTGAAAATTGGTGCAAAACTGTTTCGAAAGTTTAGGACCAGAGAGCCTATTAACTTTTGCGGTAAAATGAAGAGACTTGCGAACACAAAATATCATTTCCAATAACTGTAAATGCATTTATCATTACCTGTTAAGTAACATCCCTTTTTGTCTTGCTGATTTAAATGATAATTGTGTAAAGGTGCGCTGCAAATACATGTTTGCTGCCAGTTTCTGCAGTTAAACTTCCCACACAACACAAAACCTTCTCTCCTGTGTATGATGATGGTGTGGGTGGGTCATGTGAGTAGTCCAGACCCAAAACTCTCATCATCTGTGGTTGCTAAGGAATTAAAAAAAAAATGTAAACATGTCTAACGGTGCCAGAATGTAATGCTGCTGGCGCTATATGAGGTACTATGGTGCTAGAATCTAGCGCCATAGCGCCAAATTTACACCCCTGCTATTAACACCCCTTTAAAACTGAAGTGTTTCACAGAATACAGAAAAATGACATACATACGTATGGACGTACGTTCATCCGATATTCAGATACCTACAGTATTTCTGTGCAGTATGAATTACGTTCCGACTTAGGTGGACACAAAGAACAAAAATAAAATAAAATAAAGTAGCACAGGCACATACAGAGGGTCCTCAGAACTGTGTAATGATGGCACAGCACCTGAACAATGTATCCTATTATAGTCAAATGCAATCTAAGCTTCAATAGGAGACGGGCGGACACAATCAGAGCACAAGGGTCCCCATCTTTTGAATGAGGATCCTAAAAGGACCAACACTGATTGGTTTAAAAACACACCTTTTGACAGCTGCTATATACAGGAGCAGACATGCAATAAGATGCTAATAGAAAATGCGCTACTGAATGTATTGATAGCTATAGAGGCGGACCAGACATCAGGAGATTAAAAGAAGACTATTAAACACTAGCTACCCTGCCTCAGCTTTGGAATGGCAGGAGGGGCATTGGTACAATACCCGTTTATTTAACAAATGATTCGAAGGGCCATTGCAGCAGATGTATTGGGTAGTGAGGGGCATGCCCTCTGTTACAGTGAATTTGAAGGTATCCTAGTTTCTTTATATAATCATCACAAACGATTGAGACTAGAAGAGAGCAGCACAGGGCTCTGTATCACAGCCAGCCAATTCTCGCTTGTTTCAAAGTGAAGGTCAGCTAGTCAGGATCCCAGGGAATCAACAGCCCTGGCATGTGGCACTGTTCATACAATGCACTGACTTTCCATTATTAAATGTAAGTATTTTGAGGCCTGTATGTGTATCTGGGGATAACAATGGAATATTTTTTTTCAGCTGCAGACTGCCCTTCAAGCAGAATACGGAATATGGCAAAATTGTTAACAGTGTGCAGGTGCAGGAATGCAGCAGTGATCAATGAACAGACAGACAACGATAATCCAGGTGCAGTGTTAAGGTGCTTAGGCTCCAGTTTGCTATTGATTCTTATTGAAATGACTCAGTATTTTTTTCTCTTTTTTACATAGCCTGTGTTAAGGTGCTTTGGCTCCAGTTCGCTATCGATTCTTATTAAAATGACTCAGTATTTCTTTCTCTTTTTGATATAGTCTGTGTTAAGGTGCTTTGATTCCAGTTCGCTATTGATTCTTATTGAAATGACTCAGTATTTCTTTCTCTTTTTGATATAGTCTGTGTTAAGGTGCTTTGATTCCAGTTCGCTATCGATTCTTATTAAAATGACTCAGTATTTCTTTCTCTTTTTGATATAGTCTGTGTTAAGGTGCTTTGATTCCAGTTCGCTATCGATTCTTATTAAAATGACTCAGTATTTCTTTCTCTTTTTGATATAGTCTGTGTTAAGGTGCTTTGATTCCAGTTCGCTATCGATTCTTATTAAAATGACTCAGTATTTCTTTCTCTTTTTGATATAGTCTGTGTTAAGGTGCTTTGATTCCAGTTCGCTATTGATTCTTATTGAAATGACTCAGTATTTCTTTCTCTTTTTGATATAGCCTGTGTTAAGGTGCTTTGATTCCAGTTCGCTATCGATTCTTATTGAAATGACTCAGTATTTCTTTCTCTTTTTGATATAGTCTGTGTTAAGGTGCTTTGGCTCCAGTTCGCTATCGATTCTTATTAAAATGACTCAGTATTTTTTTCTCTTTTTTACATAGCCTGTGTTAAGGTGCTTTGGCTCCAGTTCGCTATCGATTCTTATTAAAATGACTCAGTATTTCTTTCTCTTTTTGATATAGTCTGTGTTAAGGTGCTTTGATTCCAGTTCGCTATCGATTCTTATTGAAATGACTCAGTATTTCTTTCTCTTTTTGATATAGTCTGTGTTAAGGTGCTTTGGTTCCAGTTCGCTATTTGTCACTTCCTCCCACTAAGACACTTGTGTTGATCTAGCCTGTGGTACATACAGTCTAACAAGAAATGTTAGTGACGTAGTAAAAACAAAACCATGAATTTGAAGCTATTTACTCTTTAAAATCTGAAAGTATCTGTATTAGACTAGGGTACGAAATTGAACCACCAAGTCAGATACATTAATTACTGGAGCAAAAATGATAAATAAGTCTGGATTGCCTCTAATGTACTCTGCAGTGTTCCTAAGTCCTGCCAGCAAGTCTTTCAGTGCATCAACGAAGATACTTTCCAGTCCACAATCTCCAGACAGACACCCACAGAGTGCACATTTTGATTAAGTTCCAATCATACTTCAAGTCTGCAGGTCATTTCATTCCTGGTGACTCATTTTTAAATCTTCAGCACCCATCTGCAGGGACTCCAAACAAAAGCAGTATGTGTCTTCTTTCTTTAAAAACAAAAAAGCCTATCTATCTGTGCCATCTATCCAGAGCCGGATTGAGTTTAATGGGGGCCCGGGGCTGTTCTCGTTTTGGGGGCCCCTCTTTGCATATTCATTTGCTTCCCTTTACTGTTTTACTGCCACCACACTCAATTAACATTAATGTCAAATTATTCAGTCTTAGCTGATCCTGATTCGACGTTTGCATTAGCGCCAGTTTGGAAGATGCACATTGACTCTTTTGTCATAATAGCAAGTTATCTGGAAATGTGTTGTCCTTATCTCTTACGAATATGTATGTGCATAATAGGTTTATAATAAATATATATGCAGCTAAAAAATGTTTAGCAAATAATACAAGGAGAGTACGCTTTCTTATGTAATGTTGTTTTTTTATTATTATTTGTGTCAGCAGAAACAGCAGAGCTGCACACACAGGAATGATAAAAGCGGCATGTGACTTGATCGCAGGTCAAGTCATATGATCAGGCAGTCCCAACTCCTCCAACGCAATACGGCTTGGTAAAACAGACATGTTGTTCCTATCCATATAGTCACATGCTACTTATTCATTTCTTAGATATTGTATTATAAATTATATATATATTTTTGAGGCCCTTCAAAATCTGAGGCACCGGGCTGCAGCCCCTAAAGCCCCCGCGTTAATCCAGCCCTGAATCTATCTTTATAACCAATACAGTAAATTGAATTTTGAACGTTCAGGAAAATCCCATAAAAATGTAATGTAACCCTGCCTACCATTTCCTGCGTTCATGTTAATCCCCAGCCTGCTCCCCTATCTTCTCTTTTGCAGCTAATGCTGGTAAACTAACCAAAATAAAAGGGGGTTGTTGCCTGAAACCCCTTATAAAGGTTTCCCCCTAGTAAAAGCATAGCAAAGTATAATAAAGCCTAGTTAAAGCATGGAAAAGCATAGGCAAGCATTGTAAAGCATAGAGAGGTATGATAAAGTTGGGAAAACATTGCAAACCAGGGTAAATTATGGTAAAAGCCGAGTATGACCATGGGGAAAGCATGGGGGGAAACTGCTGAATTATCGTGCAAATTCACTATGGTAAACTTTTATAAGAGTAGTCATTTTTTGGCTTTGTTTGCTCTGATCATTCCGAATGGGCCTATTCATTTCTTCATTTCCCATTTCTAGCAGTGGAGAATTCTGATGCAGAATTCATTTTGCTGCTATTCATCTTGTTGGGTCAAAGTGAAGCTATAGGCCTGTAGCATGTGATGGGTTAAGATACTCAAAGCTCCAGCTTTAACAGAAGATGAACCACTGCCAGCCACGAACCTGCAGGGTAGAGGGCATGCATGAGAGGGAGAAACTGTGCTAGATTATCACTAGCTAAGGGGGAATGAGACAGGCATGCATAGATGGATCTTATCAAGTCACAAGCACTCACTCCTTTGAACACTTTGGGCTAGATTCTCCAAGCTCTTTACTCCAAATAGAAAGTGAATCTTCTTCTTCTTCTTCTTCTTCTTCTTCTTCTTCTTCTTCTTCTTCTTCTGCAGTTATTCAAATGCTTCACTGACATTTTGAAGAAAGGATTGTAATTTGATTTGTGATTGCCTTTGGGTATATAGAGGACTCTGTCAGTATATAATGTAATGCACTTTAATATGTTAATAGGAAGGGGAATGTTAAGATATTCAGCAAGCACACCGAGCAATGCAGGCATAAAAATCCAAAATGATCTTAATGGCCATGTTGAACAAAACAAAAGAATCTAATGCAACCCTGCATTTAAACAGCCTGCTGTACATTTTCAATTAAGAGAGTGGTTGTGTTATCATACCCCATCCATTAGACGACTGATTAGCATGCCATTTTAGAGGATGCCGCAATTACAGTACTTGCTGTTTGAGAGCTTTTTTGTTCCCTTGCTTTCAGAACTACAGCAAATGTGCTTTTAAGGTGAGTTATGAAGGAGAATAACTTCATTTTTAATCAATATATTGTGGTAAAAAAAAAGAATTCCATGCAGCTTTTCAGTTTTCTTCTGGGGATGAGCATGGTCGGCAGCAGCAGCTGCACACTGTAGGGCTCCTGTAATATCTTCCCTTTAACTAATACAACCACATGCACAGGATGCTCCTTCCTCTAAAAGATTTGATTTACCAATGTATACCATGACTGCTTTCACAACAATCAAAGCATCCGGATCCTTCAGGAGTGAAGCCTCAGTGCAGCTAGAAAATCAACAGCCCGTCTTTTAAGTCTCTGTTGCTGTGTTGCCAGTCGAATCCCATTGATGTGAAGCAAGCGTGTTACCCAGAAAGCGCTGTCTGACTTTGCCTGCTTTCAGTTCAGTTTGAAAATGGAACTCTTCGGAGCCCATGCCGCTGTGCTTATTGAAATTGATGTTCTGAGGTTTGGTTCTGGAAAGGATGCACAGTGGAAAATGTATTGCTCAAATCCCTGAGTGACACCAAGGTGTGATTCATTTACCCCTTCGTACTTGTCTTCTGTGATGCAAGGAGGTTCTACCAGGGCATTTTGCAGCAGTACGTTTTCCTTCAATGTATCAAATTACCAACAATATACTCTATCTACAAAGGACCCCATGGTGACCTCATTTTAGAACTCTTATTTTAGTAAATGCTCACAGGTTTGCTTTTGTCATGTGTCAATTGTGCAAATGTACTGTGATGTTTGTAAGATACGGAGCTTGGAATTTTGTCCACATGAAAAATGCAAAATAACAGTATTGTTAGATTGACTCAACATTTGGCCACTTATTGCCCAGGGCGCCACCGCTGCATTCTACAATACTATCTTTACGATACGTCACTCTTTATTTCACAAATGCAGCTTAAATGACAATGGCTGGTTGATGTTTTGGAATTTATTTTCCCTGTCACCGTTGGACATTTTAAAGAACTAACCTTGAAGCAGAAGTTCTCTCATGAACGCTATTTGAGTTTTGAGTACATGTTCTGGGTACCTGCAATTCACCGGGGTTAGTCAATCAATGGTGAATAATTTATAATTACCTAAAGGAGTCTGGCATCTGAGGTTGATTTGCAGAGGCTGATACACACCAGGAGTAGGCTAAGCAGTCCCCTAAGACCTTTCAGTGTCTAGTAAGTGATGCTAAATTTTGTTCAGTGTTTTATCAATAAGCTGTCCAAACAGATTGAACGAGATGTTATTCAGGGCTAATAAAGTATGCTACTGTTGGAACTGGACACTCCTCGCTGGGCTCTATATATTTTAAATCCAGTGTTTAAATATACCACTGCAGCCATTTAAAAATGAAGAGACTTGTGGTTCATCTGAAACACTGCAAATTAATAGCAACAAAGTAACTAAACTTGATTTCCTACTGTATTATTAATTGACAGTAACTGTTAATTCATTCAGAATCATTGTTAAGACATTTAGGGTATTTTTCTAAGTTCACATTCTTCCAAACACCAAAGAAGCATTTAGTTAAGTCTGAGAATTTAGAACAACATTTCAGAGGAAATAATTGAGTTGACCCAACACAGCAAACAGGTTTTCTTCCCATGTTTTGTTTTCCATTGAACCATGGTAGGAGAATTACATTCTCTCCAATGTCACTTTTCACATAGATCTGTGTTTTATTTTAATTGGGCCTCCTGGATCCAGGATTGCTCCAGGGGGATTTGGTCTACCTCTTACCACTAATAGAAGGAATGGCTTGT
The DNA here is from genome assembly GCF_902713425.1 of Acipenser ruthenus. Taxonomy (NCBI): domain Eukaryota; kingdom Metazoa; phylum Chordata; class Actinopteri; order Acipenseriformes; family Acipenseridae; genus Acipenser; species Acipenser ruthenus. Next base: position 29,068,711 of record NC_081210.1, read on the forward strand.
TTTTTAAATGAGCTGCCATGGGTCATTCTGACTACCCTGAGTGTCCTTGCAGCAGACCTGGTTAAATAGGAGATTAAGTTAACAGAGACATGAGGGTCTCAACACAGCACTGTGCACAATCTACCATTACAACTGGCACCATTATAATCACCAATCACGAAAATCATTTAAAATACATTGTTTCCACTTGCAAAAAAATATGAAAAGCGCAGTTCAAATGGTAGACTTAATGCAGTGTTAGTCCTAAAGATCTAGGGGAGATAGTGTATCCTTCATAGTGTTGTACATGCATTCTTTTTCAATCATGAACGATTTTAGCTTAACTGAAAAAGCTTTCGTGCTGTGTTTGACCGCTCTCTCGTTTTTCCATTTTGAAGAGTCCCACCTCCTGCTGGTAATCTGTCATTCAAATACCGCCACCTTGTGGAGCAGAACGACACTCGGATTAGCTTTTTTTTTTATAAACACTTTTATCAAGGTATACCTGCTACTACCTGACCAGATAGAATGAAGACGCTAATTCTGGGAATGCCGCCAAAAATGTAAACATACCACCAACATTCGTGATAGATCAAGTTGCCCGAAGCAGTTCATAATGCCGAAACATTACTGAAAGTTATTCCAGGTGATACTAGAAGATAGGAAAGAGCACAGCAAGGTCGAATACATCTTACAGGTATTATTATAACCTAAATGGAAGTGATGCTGGCTCTTTAATGGGTACCATGTCAAACCCCATTTTTTAAAGTATTTTGCTCATTAAATCATGTCATTTTAATCAAACTGAATTGCTTTCAAGCATGCCAAAGGTTAATGCTTCTTTAATTTATCTCTCATTTCTTTCTTTTTTGATCCTGTTTTATCATCCTGTGCTGGGATGACATCTATTGCTTTCTGCTGTGCACTATCTGAGGCAGAATCTATACTGTCGATGACACTGACTAATGATCTCCATGAAAAACAGAACAGAGGAAGCATTCTGGGTAATACAGTAGGTGGTCTTGCACAGTAATGGATTTCCAAATACTTTTCTGGAAAGCACTGGAGTAATAGGAGACGCTTAGTGTAAAGTGTTACCCACATCTTTATGTAAGGAAACGAGCAAGAAACATGTGGGTTGTGTAGGAATTATACCAGAGCTGTAATTTGGCTCATTGTGACACTGTATCCACACTATTTTTTTACAATGAAACTGTAAGAGTATAAAACAAACTTTATGTAACACTCTTCCTTCTTTGTCTATATGTTTGTGAAAAAAAGACAATAAGCCAGGCAGTCAGCTGTTGTTATACCACCCTCCCTCCCTACCTCTGCTGAAATAACTTGTAATCTTCATGCAATCGATTGAGCAAGGCGACCTTGGATGGCTTGCCAGGAGAGGTGTTTTGTTGTTGCTGGTGTGTGCGGTATTTCAGCTCCAGCATGTCCTGCTTTCTTTTTAACTCCAGTCCCTGTAAACTGAAAGACATAAAATAACCCACAGCATTATCAGAATCTGAACAGTCTCATACGGTATGTGCCAGTAAGTTTTATACCAGCTTAGCTGCTTGTCTAGTTTAAAAGCCTGTCTGCCTATTTGTCCCTGAAACATGTTAACTTAAAGTCACATGACAATTTGTCAGATTTCAGGCTGCCAGTGTCACATACTGCATATCGGTATAAAATCTAGACTGCACATAGTTTCAAGTTGCTTCAATAATTTGACAAGATGTATATGTGATGTAGGGCTGATTGATGCTGATATTTCAAGCATCTTGGAGACAGGCCAACTTTCATCTTGTCTAAAAAGCAACCTTATACTGTCAGATTGGAACTTGAATCTCTGACTGCCATTTTAAAGAGAAGCAGCAGGTCTTTACAACATGTTCAGAGGGACTTTGGATTACAGGACAAATCCAAGTGTTGTCTCTTTATACAACCTGGCAGTGCATGCCACTTGCATTTTGTGATGTATTTAATAACATGTTTATTTATGAATCTTTAGTTATACAGTATAATAATTATTATATCATAAGCACTTTTGGAATCTAAATATGATAGTTTGTTCATGCTAGAGTTTTAAACTGTTACTTAAGAGGTTCCCACGAGTTTTAAACTTTAAACCTTCTCACAAAACTGTGTTTTCGAATCTCCATTTGCTTGATTGGTCATCTAGCAACAATTACTTGTTTAGTATTGATTTAAAATGTTGTTTAAAGTGTATTATTGATTCTACATTTCAATTAACAAATTACTCATTGTAATGCAGGTTATCCAGATGGATGGAGATGCAAGACTTTCTTTCTTTTTTTGGATTTAGTGAAGCTGTGGTGCCTGCTTACCCTTACTCTTGTATACTGACCTGAGCACCTCCTGCTATGCAGGCAGGGGGTCTATAAGACCAGCACATCCATTCCATTGGGATCGAAGACTTTTAATGTGAAATGCAAAAGAGGCTAGTGAGTTAGACTGTACTGCTGTGATGGCATTGGCCCTCTCCACTGATGAGAATTGTCAGGGTTTGGTTTGAAGAGCACAGCAGGGATGGTTTCTGGATCTTTGTCTAATTGAGACCCTAAAGGATTCACTTAATACATATCTGAAGTCAAGGGAACCACAAGTATGTTTGACAGAATATTGAGTTGTGTGAAAATACATCTTGTCATTATATTGCCTCCCAGGCTAAGTTATGAAGTTTCATACATTTCTTTCATACAATTATTTAATAGCTAGCTGTACTTTTTTGAGTTGCATTCAGAATAAGAGAGGGGGGAGGGTCTTAATGTTAATTGTACTGTAACAATCATTTGGTAACTTGAAGTGTAAGGGACACAATTGTACCCGCATCCAGCCTTTCTGGGGGCCTAGCCAGAGTCCATTTCTTTCTTTTTTTTTTCTGAGCCCACTTTAATGACTAGACGTAAAAAATATATTGATGACTTCTCCTCCACTAGGTTTAGAAAAAAAAAAGTAGTAAGGTATTGGCTGACTAGAGGAGGGGCGCAGAGCAACAGACTGAACAGAACTGGACGCCCTGATTTGGCGAAACGGTTCCACTTCCTGACGTGGAGCGTGTTCTGCTTGTTTGGTGGAACAGCCCGGCCTGCTCGAGGAGCAGTTCCACATGGTGAAACATGCCGCAGCCCCGCAGGTACAGGTATGGACAAGAGTTTTCAATCACCTACATTTCTTTTTGGATTGAGACCTAATTGAAAAAAATAAAATAAATAAACCTAGATTAACATCATTTAGATGTTTTATTTAACATCATGTAATCAAAGAAACTCCAGAATGATATGACAAAAGTCTTCCAGACGCCATACTAGTAGTAGTATTTAAGGCATGTTGGATTTTGAAATGTCACATTTTTTAATTGTTGTCATTTTTTCATTAAGTATGGAAAACTACAAAGCGGTATGTAATTCAGTATGTTAACGTAGCATTATTCCACAGGCTTCATTCGACTGTGAAGCAAAATGATTTAATTATATAGGGAGATGCAATGCTTTGAGCCATAGCTGTACCACTGATTTACTGTATTCTAATAGATAAATTACAACTGTACATGCAATACTGGCAAAATACAATAAACTTAGTATCGAATTATGAAGGTCTGTGCTGTATAGCGAGTTTTTTTTTTTTTTAAATATATATTTGACCCATAATATTAATGTCATAGTTTATTACATATGATGTAACTACTGCTTGGAACTTTGTCTAAACAAGAAACCATCGCAATGCACAAACAACACCCCCAAATCACTGTAAGCCATGATGCTAGAACAGAAATGGAACTAAATGATATCTCGAAAAGGCTCAAACCTGTTCCTGTTCCACATCGAGCAAGCTGAACGTGTCGGAGTCTGTCTGCCTTAACTAACCGATGGTCCTAGCGCCAGCCTGTGCATGATGCTTTATATCTTTTTTTATACATGATATTACTCTAAGAACCCTTTATCACTCTCGAGGGATAATCACATATGTATTATTTTCACTGCAGGCTCCCACTGCTTTTCAGACTGCGGGCATCATCTGTGCTAACTTTGTTAGTCCACTCTATCCTATTGACAGCTGAAGCCAGCTTACTGATTAGAGGGCATAACAAAATAAAGAATCAGATATTTCAGCTTTTTGTTTCTGCCTGTCCTTGGAAATTCCTCTGGCCACACAGAGCAAGCTCCTGTGCTGCCTGCTCTGCTATCTGTACGAAGTTTCACACACTGTCAAACTTCTTATCTGCTCACAGAACCACCGCCAGCTTGCACTCTGAATTATCAGTTTAACGGCTTTATGCATCTGCTGTCTGTAGGAATGGAATTAAAAACATATAGAGCAATGGAACAAAAAATATGTATTTATTTATTTATTTATTTGCAGAATGTAAGCATTTTCGTTTCTATAGCCAAACAATACATTCGACCCAAAGATATACTGATGTTCCAAAGATCAATAACAGAAAAAAAAAAAAAAAACCTCAGCGGATTGTACTGGTTTTATTAGAAAGGATTTTGTATTTTAGCATAAATAATTTTTTTGCCCTAAACCAGACCATTGCCTGGCCATATGGACAATGCAATCGAACCCCAAAGAATAAGAGTAAGTGAATGGTATACCCCACTGCCTGCAAGTCAAGTGACATGTCTTGTGGATTTTGTCCACTGAATTATACCATGTCCAAAACAGGATCAGACATGTGAGTTACAGAACTCAGTCCTCAGTGTGTGGTTTCGAACCCCTGTAACAGCAGGGATGTTCATCATTCCCGAAGCCCTGGTATTCACACACTGTAGACCAGCCCTTTGGCACCCCTGCTCTTTCCTTAGGCTGGATACAATGCCACCTGCCATGCACTTCAAACAGGTGAGAGCAGCATGCATGCCCTTGCCTTCAGTGGAAAAGGACAGTCTTCCGATGATTTGCAGACCAGCATTCTTAATCAAGTCCTCCATACATGTAGTATTTATGTTAAAGAACAGTTGAAACAATGGTTGAAGATGATCGAAATCTTATTTGTGAGGGCTGTTGTTTTTTTGGTTTTTGTTTACTTTGGGAAGGATCGTTTGTATTAGATTTATGTAAAGAGCAAAAAAAAAAAACCTAGTGCATACGGTACAGTATATTGTTTCATGCTCCAACCCGCACGGCAGTGGCTCCATAGGAAATGCATTAATGCTAAGATGTTCTGTGTGTTGAAAATGTAGTTAGTGCCTGCTGTTTTCCTGAGAGGCATGTGGTGCAATGTGGATGGGAGCAGGCAGGCTATCACTGTGAGAGGGAGCATGCTGAATGTGAATCTTGTCTATTCCTGTGCACATACACATTTAACTGCCTAATGCATTATTTGACACCTGCAGACAGAAACCCCCAAAATGAAAAAAAAAATGTAATTTGAAAATGTCATTCTCCATTTCAACAAGTATTTAACATCAGGAAGCAAGTTCTTTACAGTAAATTGGTATAGCTGTCTATCTGTCAAATGAAGAAGTACAACCATAATACTGGTCTAGCTACACTATGTATATGTCCACTTGTTAATTCACTAATAGATGCAAAGCACTAAGTACTAATCGCAAAGGCATTGTATTTCAATCATTTAATCAAAGAATAAATGAGCACAATGTATTACTCATGCCAGGTGTATGAGTAAGATACCATTACTCCTGACAAGGTGATTCTTGAAGCAATCCCCCGGTCTCACAGTGTTCTTTCATGTAATCCCAGGAGTGGAGATGTTGTCAACTTGATTACGATAAAGCATGAATAAATACACTTGGCACCCTTGTCATTTTACTCCAGATAGATATCTTTCACCAGAGGAAGAGTTCTGGCCTCAGATTCCCTCAGGATCTACACTCCCTGCTTTCAGTTTCTGTATTTTTGTTCCTATAAAAATAACTATTAAAAGCTGGTGAAAAACACGCAACAAATCATTCTCCTCTGTGCTCTTTATCAAGCGAGATAGCTATTATTATTATTATTATTATTATTATTATTATTTATTTTTTAGCAGATGCCCTTATCAAGGGCGACTTACAATTGTTAAAAAATATCACATTATTTTTACATACAATTACCCATTTATACAGTTGGGTTTTTACTGGAGCAATCTAGATAAAGTACCTTGCGCAAGGGTACAGCAGCAGCGTCCCCCACCTGGGATTGAACCCACGACGCTCCGGTCAAGAGTCCAGAGCCCTAACCACTACTCCACACTGCTGCCCCTATGGTATTTAAATGCTAAGCTGCTCTGTCACTATGTGCATTATGCAAGCGCAGGTTATGGGATGTCATGCCTGCTTGCTTGAGAGCACCTGCAAGGTCAGTTTATTGATAGAAAAACCTCCTTTCAAATGTAATTTAAATCCAAATATGTTCTGCTATGCAATGAGCACTGTCCGTTTAGTTTTTAAAAAACAACAAACTGTGGTCTGCATTTGCACTCCCAATCTGTATTGCTGAGCCCACGTTGTTGGGTAACTTTTAAGTGTTTTTATATTCTGGTGCTCATGTGGATCTACAGACCACGTATTTGAATCCCTGCACGTAGTGTATCTATCTACGGGATGAGCTTGTAACCTATACTGTGATTGAAGAAATGTATGAACTCCAGTAAATATTGTGCCTGCCATCCCTCCAGGGTCACATCACACTGACGACTCGACCTGAAAAATAAAATATTACAGCAGCGCTGTACCGCTACTGAAGATAGAGCAGAGCTAGATTACTTGGCTAAAATCGCTCTGTACTGTCCATTACATTTAGGCAGTGGTGAATTATGAATTTATATTATGCTGTGTGCTGTGATGGATATATACATGGCAAAGGATATAGTACCCTGACCTCTGACAGACAGTTCAGCACCAGCAGTAATGTGATTCTCAGAAAGCTGTAATGAAATAAATAATGACTGCATTCTGTACCTGTGAATATATTGGCTCGCGGTCATTGAGAGGTCATTGAGAGGGTTCTGTACCATATATTTTGGGTGCCTTGGTTTACAACTGTATACGTTTGGTTTGTTGTCAATGGTTGAGTGACATTTTTTCCCCCTTAGTTTTTTTCTGCTATCTGCATCCATAGAGTCATGTCAGTATTTAATCACGTGTTTATTTATTAAGGCGGACCACCTTCACCACTGCTCCCTCGATCAATGCAACTCAGAGGAAAATACATCATCAAAATGCATTTGGTCTCAATCCAATCGGGGTCAGTCATGTTGCCAACACGCCGTCCTTCAGAGAGCTCTCCCTCCACAGCTTTACTGGCCAGAGGCACTGACCCATGAACAGCTGAGTTGGGAGCCAAACAAACAGCCTTCCACGTATGATACAATGAATGTACACATTACTGGCAGACTGACTGAGGATGAATACGCAAGCGCAGTCTCTGTGAGGCAGGCAGCAGCACTGCGGTTCTGTAACACATTTGAAAGTCACATTTAGATGAATGAGAAGAGCAAATACCGGTGCAATGTAATATGTTCAGAGCCTCTGCTAGCCAAAGCATGCTCCTACTCCTTCCTGGGTTTGTGAACTGTAACTTTGACAGACAGAATTATCACTTATTGGTCTCTGTCTTTCCAATGCATTCACAACATGGAGTGCTGCCTGGGCTTTGAAAAAAAAAAAAATAGAGTGGGTCGGAAAAAGCGCCACAGTGCCACTTAGAGGCTGTAGCTGGTATTGACCAAGGGGACTCGTACAGTCAAGCATGTGCTACTCCAGACTGTAAGAATCCAGCTTTGTGATTGCTAATTTACAGCTATTTACTCAGAATGTGTTTTTTTCTGGCTTGAGAACATCAGTGTTTATCGTGCAGATGCAACTGTAACTGAGAATGCAAAGCAAAGGATTTCATAGACAGAGGTAATTTCCGTGCTGCATATCTTTGAAACATCTAAACAATCTTAATTATGGCTTCAATCAGCAGACTGACTGCCAAGAAAGATATTCTTTAATATATTACATGCCAATGCATTGAAACCTAATTACCTTTCATGTGCCTTATTTTACAGACATGAAAGTGTAGTAGTATCAGACAGTGTAAGTCTGCTTGGCTGTTATTTTAGTGTGGGCATGTGGGGTCCTAAGGCTTATGGATAGAGATGGTTGGGGTTGGGTTTAGGGTTTGAGTTATGGTTGGGGGTCAGGGATTGAGGTGGGGCTGGGGTTAGAGTTTGGGTTGTGGTTGGGGTTAGTGCTAGTGCTGGGGTAAAGCAGTAAAGCTTTGAACCCCACTGAGTATTTGGGGACATGTATAACATTAGCTTCTAAGTACTTACAAATCAGTTATGAACATTGTTACTACAGTTTATAACTTGCTCAATAATGCCGTATTACTGCTCTTTGCATAATATATTCTGTAACTGCAGTATGTATAGTCCATGCCTTGAAGGGGCAGTGGGTTTTGTGTCCTTTTTGGAAATTGTAACACTGAATGGTACTGGTGGTGTCCATGGTTTTCCGTTTGTTCATATGAAGATGTCCCAGAGGTAGCTGCAGCTGCTGCTGTCAGTGTACTCATTCTTCCTGTATGTCTCCTCCCTGCTCTCTCCACAGCAATCAAAATCCTGGCACTATCCCAGGAGGCTCATATTAGAGAGTTGAAACTCAAAAATATTTTGGTCTTCCTGTCTGGATCTATTAATGTTTCTAGAGGAAAAGAGGTGTCCATTTATGGCTGATCTCACTCTCCTGCTTTGTCGCCCTCACACCCTCTTTCCCTAGAGAATGGCATCCATTTCTTTTGATCTGTATACTCATTTAGGCTTGTTATGTCAATGGGCTTCCCTGGTAACTTTTCAAAATCACTCACCCTGGTAGCCTGGTTGCATGAAGACTGTGCAGCAAGGATGATGTTTGAACCGAAGAAGAACTGGCTTGTTTACTACACTGTAATAACACATTCAGAACGCGGTAAAAAGACGTATGTAGTTGCAACATGTTTAATTACAAAATGAAAAATATTGCAGGTGGCATCTTTATTAACCACCCTCAATTAGTTACAATGCAGCTTAATACATAAAATAGGAAGTGTTTTAACAGCTCTGAATTCCCTCGCTTAACTATCCCTGGGGTTGCATTTTAATTAAGATGGTGTTATCCTTTAAGACATTTTTAAAGTACAAGAGAAAAAACAAACAACAATTAAGATTTTAAAAAAATCTATTTCTTTGCCATTTCAGCATGCTGTTCCATTTCAGGTTTAAAGTGTATAATTAAAGGATTAAGTGATTTCTTGCTTGGACAGAGGTTGAATCAGTTCAATTGAATAATTAAGGGCATGGTTGGAACACACCCCTGGACTGGAAAACATTGCATAGGCATGCTCCATACGTTGGTTATACCAGCACTATAATGTAATGCATGTGTAAAGGTACAGTTCATTTGCGTACTGTATAGGAGGGCATAAAACACATCTGAAGATCTATATGTACAAACAGTAAAATATAAAAAATAAAACAGGAATGACATATACTGTATAAAAAAAGCCAAGAAACTATTGTGGGTAACTATTGTGTACGCTGGATGACATGTTTTCACTGTGTACGCTGGATGACATGTTTTCCTTGTGTACGCTGGATGACATGTTTTCCTTGTGTACGCTGGATGACATGTTTTCCTTGTGTACGCTGGATGACATGTTTTCACTGTGTACGCTGGATGACATGTTTTCACTGTGTACGCTGGATGACATGTTTTCCTTGTGTACGCTGGATGACATGTTTTCCTTGTGTACGCTGGATGACATGTTTTCCTTGTGTACGCTGGATGACATGTTTTCACTGTGTACGCTGGATGACATGTTTTCACTGTGTACGCTGGATGACATGTTTTCACTGTGTACGCTGGATGACATGTTTTCACTGTGTACGCTGGATGACATGTTTTCACTGTGTACGCTGGATGACATGTTTTCCTTGTGTACGCTGGATGACATGTTTTCCTTGTGTACGCTGGATGACATGTTTTCCTTGTGTACGCTGGATGACATGTTTTCACTGTGTACGCTGGATGACATGTTTTCAGTAGCAATGTTTCCATTGTGTACGCTAGACTTCTTGGGTCCTACTTTTAGAAAAAAATACATTTCCGAAACATTCTGCTTTTGCTAGCCAGGGGAGATTTGTGACTGATAGCGTGACAATACAGTAACCTTTCACCAAAGAGAGAGTGGTCTGGATAGATGATAAAATCAACAATTGTATTGATATGTACACATACAGTTTATATATATATATATATATATATATATATATATATATATATATATATATATAAATCTATCCCAGAAGCAGAATTAAATGCGATATAAACGTTTGAATCAATTAAAAGGATTGATCATGCATCCCTTGAAAATGTTTCAAAAAAAATAAAAATGAACATGTTTCTTGATTATTAATCAATTATTAATCAATGCAAATCAAATGTGACAGCGGCCAAGCTCAGAAAGCAGGGTGCTGCACTTGAGAGTAACCTGTCGACAGTTGTTTTGCAGAAGCAAGCAAGCTAGAAAATTCTACCGAACAAGAAAAAGCAGCTGTAATAGGTAAGTAGCAATCTTGAGCTAGGAAAGTATTTCAACAGGACCTGCCACCAGCTATCTCTTACTATGAATACTTGATAAACAACATTAAAATCACCCTGTGGATCTCAAGGGCCCTCATCTACTTCAATAATGGATACAGGTACAGCCAGTGTGTTTTAAAGCTTGTTTTAAACCTTTTTTTTTTTTAAAAGGAAGTCACGTTTGACTTGATCACTCTATACGCCCTATGGAAATCCCAAAATGTTTCACTAACAAGAAAGTATCCTTGTCCCAGATGTGGAAGGTAAAACAAGGCAGCTGGTTTCACATAAAGCTTAGCAATCCATAAAATCATGCATCCCCATGGCTTAGGTGTGGGTGTGATTAAATGTATTTTGAGGATGGAGCAGAGCTGAAGGGTAATATGACTTTTGTTGATGCTCAGAAGCTACAAAGAAGGCTGTCTTTTAAAGGATGCCAAATGATATGAAGCAAAGCATCCTTTCTTCCACTCCACAGCAACGCTGGCAATAATCACCCCTGCAGCCCTGTACTGTTATTTTTAAGAAGACATTCGTTTCCACAGGTCTTTGCCTCCTTCGCGTTGCCAAAGATGGAACTAATCCTTTGTTGTGTGTGCAGTCATGCACAAGAAAATAAGTTGGAATGCAGACAATTCTGATTGAATTTTCCCTCTGTGATCCTTTGCAAAAAGAGCATTACATTGAGACAAAAAATAAAATAAAATAAAACTGTGTCATGCATTATTAAATTCAAGGCCATTCAAGAAAGCCAGGTTCCAGGCAAGGTCAGCTCAGCCGCACAGGGCAGTGAGCCAGGTACCAGGCAAGGTCAGCCCAGCCGCACAGGGCAGTGAGCCAGGTACCCGGCAAGGTCAGCCCAGCAGCACAGTGCAGTGAGCCAGGTACCAGGCAAGGTCAGCCCAGAAGCACAGGGCAGTGAGCCAGGTACCAGGCAAGGGCAGTGAGCCAGGTACCAGGCAAGGTCAGCCCAGCCGCACAGGGCAGTGAGCCAGGTACCAGGCAAGGGCAGTGAGCCAGGTACCAGGCAAGGTCAGCCCAGCCGCACAGGGCAGTGAGCCAGGTACCAGGCAAGGGCAGCGAGCCAGGTTCCAGGTAAGGTCAGCCCAGAAGCAGGTGATTACACATGCATTGGCTCAATACACAAATATAAGACCTAATACCTTTGTACAATTTAAAAAATACTTTATTTAAAGTTTTTATATGGTGCGTAGCCTCAGCATCGCAATATCAAAATTAAGAAAAAGGCTGCACTGCATTTTCTGGTTCCAATCTTCTATGAAGCTAGATTTCTCAAAAAAAGGTAGCGGTAGAGTGGATGATGTAAGCACATAACATGCAATGTTAAGTTCCAAACAGATTATGGTCAGCATAATTTTAATAATCTCTGTTGTGTCCTATTTACATATAAGAGGAAGTTTCTGAATTGAGTCAGGCCATAGCATTCATGTTCAAAATTGTTAGCAAGAGACATTTGCTACATCTGCATAGCTAAGAGACCCTGAAACCCCAGAAAAAACACCAGGATCCAACGCATGCATGTGCGTATGTGTGAGTGTGTGTTTATGTCCGTGTTTGCCCTCTCTGATACAGTATGTGCTCATTATAGTTCATATTTTATTAAACACGAGTTACTGTTTTTTTAATCAAGAGAGTACCGATGTTGTAGCTAGTGTCAGGTGTTAATGAAAACAAAAGCAGACAGCTGCTATAAGCATGAAGAGCTGTCTGATAGCGAGTATTGGTTTTTTGACGGATAAGGTTGTTTTTTTAACAAGGGTGTTAAATGTTTGTGATCTCACACAGCTCCCAGTCCCAGGTTTCCATCAACCTTCATTTCTGTTCATTGGGGGGGGCTTGCATCTGCTTGAAACGACTTTTCTATTATGTGCTCCTTGACACTGTTTCTTTCAGGCTGTCTGTTGTGTTTGATTGCAGTCTGCTGCCGTAGATTAGATTCATACTAAACCTCTGCAACAAAATCAAATCAGATCTGCTGAACAGTGCACACTACAGTGCTCAGAAATAATCAACAGTGATAACGAAAATCATATCACGTGAAAATAATACTAATCAGAATGATACTACTACTACTACTACTACGACTACTACTACTACTACTACTACTACTACTACTATGCTTAGTTATTTTGTGTGTATGAAAACACTTTTTTAATGTGTTTGTATGTTGTATGTTGACTTGATCGCTTAGTCTCTTGAAATGTATGTCAGAGTTTAAAGCCAGTTCAAATACTGTCTACTGTTCCCTTTGCTTTTAAGGGCATCCACTGTAGGTTGAGAAGATCTGTGAGGTTTACAATAGCAATAATCCCCCTGCATTACCAGAGACTCCCAGAGAGGGAGCTCATCACTGATCGATCTATTAGCCTGCATGCTCTTATATGATACAGTGCAATGCTTTTAATAATTTACACAGCATGCTATACTTTTCAAATAAAGAGGCACTGTAGTTTGTATTTTCCTGCCTGGTTAATGAGCTTTACTGTTATACCTTGTTGTTAAATCCATACAATGAAGCACAGAGTCCCTACTGCTCCATATCTTCATTACAGCCCAATCTTAAATGAAAAAATTAAAAAAAACATGAAAAGACATTCAGCTGCACTGATATTGGGGGAAGTATGTTTACAGATGGACTTACATGGGATACAAAATAAATGAAGTCATTGTTTGTTCTACTGCACAAAGCGAAACAGAGGGGAAGCAAAGCAAAAGGTAGATTAACCTGTCAATTGCAGGTATAAAATAACATTAAAATAACAGTTTACCAGTTTCAAATCACACCCTCACAAACCCATTTATCATTGTGTGTTCGGTAGCTTACTGACGCAGCCGTATGTATATTTCTCTCTGAATCTGAAACCCACGCAGCTGGTGAGAAGTCCTGGTAAAAACAAAGTTAGGAAAGCAAGCAGCTTGTTGTTCTGCAAGGGCGAATATACTTACAATACAAAATGCTGACTGAGAAAGAACGAAAGCTGTCAAAAGTCCACTGTTTCATATTGAAAAGGTCTTTGCTTTCAGCTTCTATTCTGGGCTTTGCAGCTGCTTGAATCTGTAGAACTGGCAGCCTGGTCTCCTGTGCTTTTTTCTATTGCTTCTCTCCATACCCTCTTCTGATAGGTCATCATTACCTAAGGGTAACCGTACACACAACACACACGGCACTGCAGAAGACAGAACAACATGCTTTTTATGTGATGCCTCCCAGCACTTTAATCTGCTCTGTCTAATGCATAAGAGGGGCTGATAAATGGCTGTGGCATTATGTGTTTGGTTCGATGGTATATAGTCCCAGTCTTTGCAAGACCTGGAGTTATTTGAATCATTATGTATAATTGACATGTCTGCTGGCTGCCAAATAAAGGCAGCAAGAAGGATGGTCATTAAGTAAATAGCTGATCATTACCGCTGGCATTATCAGCTGCTTGCTTGCTCTTAGATAAGCACAATCTAATCACAAGCATTGTGAGATGTTCACAGCTACTTTCTGCCCACCTAGGAAATTCAGCATCCCTTTTCTTAAGAAGGGAAAGCATCTAAATCAAGCAAGACTCAACAGAGGCTTGTAATGTAGTGTTAGAGGAACATCTACACAGGGACATCTAGTGGTCAAAATAAGAATTTCACTTCCAATAATTACATTCCTCGAGCTCCCAAATACTGTAGCAATAATAATAATAATAATAATAATAATAACACATTTTATACTAGTATACCTGTCAACAGCATTGAGAAATACAATTTCTTGGGTCATATTGTTTCAATGCCCCATCGTTGTGAATACGCATGCAAATTGTTAGTAATTATTAAAATGACTGAGACCTTTTTCTGTAGTCACTTGATCTTTTAGAGATTTGTGATGAGCGCCTCAGATATATATATATATATATTTTTTTTTTCAGGATGTTTCAGACAAAAGCCCTTTATCAGCTGTGTAGAAATAAAAGTGACATTTTAGTTCATTAAAATTCACTCAAATATTAGCTTATTGAGTGAGATGCTCAGGGACCTGGCTTAATAAAAATAAAATTAAAAACGAGCCTGTAACTCTTTACACAGCATGTGGCTGTGATCCAGAGCTATCAACATTTAGAAAATCCAACTGTGATGAAAGCAGGAGTCATCAGAAGCGTGTAATAGTTCAGAAGCGATTCTGCTGCAGAGACCTAGAAAGCAGTTGAAAAACACACAAAAAGAAAACTTCTCTCCTGTGGAGAAGCGTGTTCAGAGCCTGTTTTCAGTCTGTGAGACTGAGACGATTCAAACAAATCTGTTGGGTACTCAGGTGGGCTCTGTGTTTTACATTCCTGTCTGACACTGCAAATGCTATAGTTATGCATGTTAAAAACATGTCTGGTAGCATCTTACTTACATCTTACAATTACGCTGCAGTAATACAGTACTACACAAATGGTTGTGTCATTACAATGGAGCAGCATGCCTCATTACAAATGGAAAACAACGTTTGAAGTTGCAGTTGTCTTCTGTAATTAAACTGGATTTAGACATGCCGATGTGTATTTACAATGTAATTACTATGCAAGCGCATGTACAATTACAGTGGAATTACTGTGTAGTTAGAGATGCCAAATGTCAAAATCCTAACTCCCATCTCTCTTGATACCAGCATTTCTTTACCTCATACTTATACCCATATTCACATCACTAATTTATATTCATTTTCAAACTTTTTTGGTGCTTATTAACCAGTAGCACTACCCAGCAAACCATCAAAGACCAGTGGGACTGATAAATGGATTTAAATAGCCGGCTTTTAGATAATTTCCCTAAAAAGCGCTGGTTCTTTGTAAAGGTTTTTTTTTTTTTTTTTAAGCTGTCACAGTGTGTTGCAGGCACGCTGTTTCACAGCCTGACTTCAAAGATAAAAACATTGCACATATCGCCGAAAATCTAATTAGACATGTAGCTGACAAATCTAGAGAAGGAGCTCCACTCCAATACACCGCTGTGAAGGTGTAAATGGGGCTTTCTGACAAACAGGTCTGGGGCTTTCTGACAAACAGGTCTGGGGCTTTCTGACAAACAGGTTCGTTCACAGGAAGAATTGGACAGTTGTAAAGGCGGCTGGAATATATGTGTGTGTGTGTGTGTGTGTGTGTGTGCGTGTGTGTGTGTGTGTGTGTGTGTGTGTGTGTGTGTCTGTGTGTGTGTGTGTGTGTGTGTGTGTCTGTGTGTGCGTGTGTGTTCAGAAAAGTGTAAAATGGGGACAGACGTCAGCATGTTTACTCCAGTGTATGTTTACATTTAGAATCAGATGAAAAGTTAGAATGAGGTGTCCATTATTTTATTTTTTTTAAACTAGGGATCATAACTGTACTATCAAAACCAACAGTGGACGACGCAGAACACTGATGTAGCTATTCATTGTAACACTTTGTATTTAAAGAGCCTTCTCGGTACTGAACGCTTTCTCGTTTGCAATCACGCCGGGGGTTCACTGTCAGGCCATGCAGATGAAGAGCACAGAGACAGTCACTGCCAGCAGAGCAAACTCATTGAAACCCTATGAAAAGAAATCCAGAAAGCCTCAAGTAAACACCAAAGGGCATGCTGAAGATTCCATCTCTATCCAATGTGTAACCCTGCTGGTGCTAAGCTGGCATGAAAATAGAGCTTGACTGAACAGGACAGTGCTCTAAGACAATAGTCGAAGTGGCGAAACGAAATGCAAACAGTTTGTTGATGATTTGACGTCCCTCAGTGCCAGGTGTACCAGACTGCAAGTGTGGCGACCTCATCGTCCCCCAAACTGCACCACTGCCACGGGGTGAATCTCTGCTCTATATGCCACTGGTGTTGGCCAAACATTCACGTGTCTTGTGGTTTTAAACTTCTAGGTAAAAAAAAAAACAATGCCAGTCTTAAACTTTGATTCACTGTTATTGTCAACATGTATATATTGTTTTTGAATGATTCATTTTGTAAACTCTGGTACTACACTAGGTCATAGAAATCTCTGTTTGCCAGACTAACGTCCAGTGAGCTTGCACCTCTAT
This sequence comes from Acipenser ruthenus, assembly GCF_902713425.1. Lineage (NCBI taxonomy): Eukaryota > Metazoa > Chordata > Actinopteri > Acipenseriformes > Acipenseridae > Acipenser > Acipenser ruthenus. The sequence goes on from NC_081210.1 coordinate 29,085,299, forward strand.
TGTGATGCTCAGTATCAATCAACAAGCATGTTTCCTGCTATAGTAGAGATTGCAAGCTATTATAATGCATGTAAAATAGATGGTGCTTGATATAGGTTTCCGAATTTTAAAAGGTTTTTCAGGAGCTTATTAAATTAAAAAGGTCACTGATGTAATGCATATTCATCTACCTTTTTTATGTTCTTTGTTCCGGAACTTTGATGTAACACTCCTGGCAACAATTTTGAGTGACATGACTAACTGCAATGAAAGCAGTATGAGCACATTAATATGATAAAAACGATCTGTACACAAATAAAATACATGGTAAAAATACATTGTATTAACATTTAATCCTTGTTTAATAAAATTAAGCTGACACGCCAGTCCTTGCAAGCCTTAAACTAAAAAAAAAAAAAAAAAAAAACATTACATTACAATTCCTCTCACAGCCCAGTGCCCTCCTCTTCAGCTAAAATGAACAACGGTTAAAGAAATCATCAAATGCAGAATGAAAAGAAAGGCGGCAGTGTCCATTGCAATTAAAATGCATGAGGTTCTAATGAAAATGCAGAGGATTCTTTTGAAGTGTGCTACTATTAGGCTCCAGAACAAAACAAACACAGAAAATGAATGCTTTGACTCCTGAGCTCACTCGGTGATATTGTGCTGTGTATTAGTATAGCTGCAAATTATAATGGCAGTCAGATAAGCGGAACATTTATATTCAGAGTCTTTCGAGCTGTAAGATTACAATAAAGCAATTTCAAATAACAGAGCAGGAGGCTCTTTCTGTTTTGTTTTGTCTTGTTCTGCTTGAGGTTTTGTTACGAGATCCTCAAGGTAACTTTGGAAGTTCTTGTTAATAGTGCACACCTATGTTGTATCAGCAACAAATCCAGAGGGCCATCTTTCATTTTTATAGAAGAAGAAGAAGCAGCAGCAGAAAATCAAGAAGATGCATGTAGTAGAAGTATTGTTTTTGCAGACGCCATTGGCTATTTTATCTCGTTTCCCAGTAAGATTTAGTACAAACCACAGGCTGGAGCTCTTCCGACTATTCATTACTCCCTATCCAGCTGCCAGGTGCCACCGCTGTGAAATGTATTATGTTGTCACTAAATAGTTTCTGCTCTAAACTGTGTAGTTGTCCTTACTGTCCTGTGGAAGGATTCATTTTTCTTCATGAAAGGTCAAAATTTGTTACTAAATGTTACTTTTCTTTCTACACGACTGAAGGAGGGAGATAACAGACACCCTGCATTAGATCTGAAGGGTTAATATTCACATTTTCTAGAAAGTATTCACATGGTGAGAACGGTTAAATACTAAATAAACATGGATGGAAAGCAGAATAAATGAGTGGAAGCATTGAAAAAGAAAAGGCTATGAAGCTAAATAGTCCCAATTACATCACATTAAGATAATTTAGTCAGAACAGCTAATTGAAAAGGTGTCTAAGATAATTACACTGAATACAGTTTCATTGGCCTCCCTGTCCTCCACTCTGCCTTTCCTCTGAGCTCTCACAATGCCACTGGAGAGCTGCCCCTTGGTGCATGGTTCAAATCCCATCTCTGCCGAATGTGCAGAATGTGGCCAGGAGCCCACTGATGGATTGATTGTCAATCAGCCCTGGCAACATGGTATAAGAGGAGCCAGACGCTTTGTTCTGGGGCTCATTTTAGTTTAAAAAAGAAAATAAAAATGGACAAAAGAACTGGCACCCGGCCACATTCTGAAAATGTGTATTTGACAAACTAAATAACAACATATACAGGTGCAGGACCTTGGCTCTACCACATAGGCAAATGGCCTTCTTAAGAAAGAAAGAAAGAAAGAAAGAAAGAAAGAAAGAAAGAATGAAAGAATGAATGTCTCTCCAGCATGTTTCTGGAATAGTTTTCGTTAGTAATATCTTTCTTCAAGACTGAATATTTAGACCAATATGTGATAGGGTGTAGACCATTATTGTATAGATATTGTAGCAGAGGTCACTCCCAGTGTGAGCCAGGAAACTATAGCAACAATAAAAATGTCAAATCTGCGCTATCAGTGACCTTTCTGTAAGAAATCCACCGAGGACAAGAGACAAAACTTTTCTTTTCTTCGCTGTAATACTCTTAACAATTTCAAGGGATTCAGAGAAGCAGATACGCTTTGAGTTAAATCCAAGATTGTGTGAAGGCCAAAAAACACAATTAACCATCCATTAGTTGAGAAAAAGCGTGTGTATTTACAGCTGGCAAGAAATTGAATTCTCTTTAAAAGAATAAGACCAACGTGCTGGTGTTGTGTCAAAAACCAGTCTAAACTTTCTTTTATTTATTTTTTTATATAACTCACTTTCTTGTTGTGCTTGTTTTCATTTACAGCATATAATAATATTTTCGTAGCGCTCCTTCACTATTCAGTTGTAAAGGTCTGGTCCGTTTGTCTGTGATCTATTATTATTGTATCCTGCATGTCTGAGGTGCATTACCAATTCCTTGCTCTTTTTCATAGACTATAAAAACACAGAGAACCATCTTTATAAAAGCCCCTGTGCTCAATTTAGTTTTGTATATTGCACCCCAGAGTTTTAAGCTTTATCATTATTTTCACCCTTGGTATGCAGAGATTTTACTGTAATTGTTAGAGTATAACACCCATTCTTTTACACATTTTTGAAGAATTCAGGTGCTATATACAGGCTGCGTGTTAGGTAGGAAGTGTGTAGCATACTTGGGTAACAGTGTTTCTATATAAAATACGACAGTGTTTTTGTGCAAGTAAGATTAAAAAGAGGTGTACATTATTCAAGAGACACGCATCATACAAATTAGTTAATCAGTAAAAAAAGTCATAAGATGACAGGTTTAATTTGGATTAAGACATAAATTATTATTATTTGTTTATTTAGCAGACGCCTTTATCCAAGGCGACTTACAGAGACTAGAGTGTGTGAACTATGCATCAGCTGCAGAGTCACTTACAATTACGTCTCACCCGAAAGACGGAGCACAAGGAGGTTAAGTGACTTGCTCAGGGTCACACAATGAGTCAGTGGCTGAGGTGGGATTTGAACCGAGGACCTCCTGGTTACAAGCCTGTTTCTTTAACCACTGGACCACACAGCCTCCTGAAGGCAATATGTTTCTAATCGCTAACAGAAATCACGCATTCAATTAGTGGTTGACCTTATCAATGATTGACCTTACCCTAACTCTTACCCTTACCCTGGCCTTACCCTAACCCTACAGTAACGTCCTCCAATCAGGGTGCTGTTGCTTGAGTGGTTGACTTCATTAACATAAGTCCTAGCCTGGGTTTGCTTTTTGACAACACCGCAAGGTCATGTTCACATTTCCTGTGATGGATCAAGCCTTGCTATTTGCTATTCTGGTGCAGTAGCTCTAAGATTCAGTCAGAAAGGCAGCAGGTTGGTCCACCCCATTGAAGGGAGTCTCAGTGACGAGTGTGTCTCTATGTTGATATTTTCTGTCAGGCATCGGTGGATTAGCCAGCTTTATTAAGCAGGGAGCTGTGGTGGCCCCGAACACATTTTAACACCAGTGTTAATTCCTGTCTGCTTTCCAAGCTGTTCCCATTGAGACTTATTAAAACTGAGCAATGATGTGTGTTAAAGGGACCGTGGCACATCTGGCAATCCTAATACACTGCAAGCTCAACTTCTTCAAGGCACAGAGAAGCAGTTGTTTAGTGTAGCGTGTCCATGTAATCCACTCGAAGTTGATAACTCGGAACAGTTTTCCGAGGTAAAATTTAAATATCGACGCATCAGTAATCCCCATCGCTCTATTAAACGGTTTGCATCTCACAGGACTGGTTGCATGCAAACAGGACAACAAACCTAATTTTTATGGGCTATCCAAATCTTTTCAACGTGTTCCCTTGTGTGATGATTCAGTCTGTTTTCTCAAAGTTGGAAATGAGCATGTTAACGTCTTCAAACACAATGTAGTTGGATTTTAATATTTCTATCATCTTACTGTCCATCTATCTTCCTTTACATAGATATGTATAGGCACTGATATCTGCCTTTCAAACAGTGCTGTTCCCATGCTTATCTCATAATAAGGCCTCTTCGTTTTTCAGGTTTTGCTTTCTGATCACGTGATGCCCCTTCAAAGTTAATTAAAGGAAACTGATTTTCCCCGATTTCAAATCTTAATGACTTGTTGCAAAAAATGTTATAAACTGTTTTGCAAATAGCAGTTTTCTCTTGATTACGATTTCATTAAATCCATTTAACTTCTCTTGCTTTTTGTGTTTGGTTTGAATTAAAAATGAGATTTGCCTTTTTTTGTACATTGTTATCATTGAAACTAAATCAGAGCGACATTGAAGTTACAAGAGAGAAAAAAAATGAAGTTATCTTGTTTTACAATCAACATTTATCCTAGAGTGTGATTCAGAGTCGGCTCAAAATAACTTTGAAGGGACATCATGTGATCAAAAATAAAAAACAAAGAGCCCTACTTATAAAATAGTATTATTATTTTTAAGTACCTTGTTCTTGCTAAGAGCCCATTTGAATGTCTTTTTTTAGCTTTGCAATTGCTGACAGGAGAAGAGTCTATTGATCCTGAAAGCACCAGCTGCATACTGTATTTCATTATGTTGCCTGTTGGTTCATAGCAAAAATCCAAAGTTTACTCATTACACTTCCTTTGAAGGGATTGCCAAGCAATTAACACAATGACCACTTCCCTGTTTGTTTTCCTTGCCCCAGATTAAACCCCACAGCGTTCGCTTGTTCTGCAGCTTGATAGACCTCTTTATGCGTAAGGGAACAGGGGCTATTGGAAGCACAAAGGCAAACAAAATCATTTTAATGGCATAAAACTGGCAAGAAATTGCTCTCCGTGCTAGTTGAATTGCTCTTTATTGCACTTGTCCTTTCCTGCTCGTCTAATACAACTAGTTTAACACCATTCAAATTGTTGTATACCTCTTGGACAGATTGACTTGGGCTCAGATGTTCACATCAAAGTTCTCTTACGATTTGTTTAAGTGCTGCAATCCAATAAGTAGCCAGTGGCTAAAAGTACACTCAGAAGCATCTACCAAAGCAAGAGGTTTCTGTGGAATCATGCAACAAAGACACTGCTTAACGCAGTGCAATTTGCTCCCTCTGTTTAAGTCTCTACTGACAGTTTATTTTGAAATCCCCTTCTAATGGCTTCTCAATGATTATTTTATGTGAAGCGTACAATAAAGCTAGCAGCCTGCTTGTGTTTTCAAGTGCCTCCCTTTTAAACTTTCGTCACGCCCTAACTGGAGGATAATTGCTCTCTGATATACAGAAATAATGTTTTTTCATGCACGTTATTGCTTATGTATTACTGGAATGCATCATAATTACAGTCAAATTTGACAATTATTCATTGTTGGAGTAAAATAACTGTTTTCCAGATGTCTGCAGAATTGATTTTTATATCCAGATCACTGAAAATCGGATAAGGTATGAAGGATAAAACAATTTCCCTCAAGTGTTTTCCATTCCTCTCTCTGCTGTGATTAAATACATGAGCTGCTATGTAAGCCCCGTGGATTTATAACTTAAGCACCAAACCTTTTAGTGGTGCTTTAAGTAAAAACAAAAAAAAAAAAAAAAAAAACGTATATTGCTCCTGAATAAATAACACACTGCTCTCGACAGGGTCTACGCTCGGTGACTGGAAGTTGAAACTGGATGAAGCCAAAGCTTGATCAGCATGCAGATTTCTCTCTCGCCTTCTCAGTCACTCAGCAGTGGGGAAAAAAATTGTGGGGGACTTCTCTTATCAATCAGAGAAGAACGTCTCCAACCTCCAAAATAGTCTGCAGAAAGGGTGTGACAATAACACATTACAGCCGTGTGTCCCTGTTTGCTTAGAGCTCATCGCTTTACGAGAAGCAGTTTTAATGTATACAACTAAACAGAGAAAGAGAATAGTCACCTAGGAAAGCTTGAGCGATCAAAACAAGGCTTTCACAGAGTGAGGTGAAGTATAGTCACTAGCAGCTGGGTTTACGAGGCTGAAATAGGATCAAGGGGAGGGATCCATTACCATTTACTTACAATATCTGTTCTGAATCCGCCCCATTTGAGGATTAAGCAGACATCATGCAAATCAACATGGATTCAGCATACTCTGTTCAATGCTGTGAATTGGGTTCAATATATATATATCCATGTATTTTCTGCTGCATTCATCTCCTTTCTCTGTTATCTAGTTATTGAAGATCTGAACCTTTTCAGCTTGTAGAAACAAACCAGCTGATATGGGCTGAGCTGTTCAGAACTGGTTGCTGATCAGAATGTTTGATGACCTTGGCCTTGGACTGGCAACATTTTGCATGATAGTTATTTCAAGTAAAATAAAATAGCACGGCATATGGATAGAACAAAGGCAGCTGTATCTGTGAAGAGCACTAAATTAATCATGTGTCCTTAGCTTCTGCTATTAGCTGTGTCAACTAAGTAGTGGATGCACATTTCATTAACTCTTTCACCTCTGGAAATGCCACTCTTAGGAAGAGTTTTCTCAGGGTCGTCAGGGAGTAGAATTGAAGTTACAGAAAATTTTGAGTCCAAAATGTATCCTGTGTGCTTTAATAAATAAAAAACTTATCACTTCAACATCTTTTATCAAAAACCCGTCCTTCACTTGGAAGCGTTTATGAAAAGCTATTAACAGTATTGAACGCAAAAATTAAGTGAGTATGTTAATATTTCGTTAGCAGCATTAAAGGGGCTCGCTCGTAAATTTTAGATTGGGTTAAAAATGTGCCTAATGTCTTCCCTCCACATTCAAATGCTAATGTGATTTGAATATGCTGATGGCAATCTAGCTTCTGTTTAAATGGTTCCAAACACCTGCTCTGTCATGTCAAATCATACCAATTAGCTACAAAAACAGAAAAGAATAACACTAGTGTGGCATCAGGAGCAGAAAGACCAGTAATGAGGGGGTGCTTGCAAACTACAGTGCAAAGGAGCGTTTCATTGGGTTACAGTTTGATTGCATTACACAGAAAGGTGAAAAAAAGTCTTAATTGCATTCGCTATATGGCATACAAAGTGCCACAACTTTATGAATACCCAAATGGTTGATTAGGCAACATTAAACTGTACAATGTTGGGTTTTACAGTTATGCAGTATACAACTGGAACTCATGAATGTGGATCAGGTATGCATGTGAAAGTCATGTGTCATTCCTGATCATACAATATCATGAAAAAACTCCTTTCCAGATCCTTGTTTAAAATCCCATCACAGCCCTCCACACAAGTGCCCAGTTAGATATTCATAATCCAGATTGCATCCCTCAAGCGGGTCATTTCAACTGAGTTATTCTGTTGGGACATTGTTCAGTAATTACATCTGACTCTCAGCAGAAAAATCCAACAGGGTAATGTGCAGGATTTGAAATCGAATTGTCATGGTTAGTGTCATTGTATAGATTAGAACAAATTAAAATCTGTGACCCAAACTAACCGAACAGGGGTCCCTCGGTTAAAGCCAGAGCAGTTTTAAAGTTGTCATTTTAAAATGCGGGTTTTCAGCGGCTGTCACTGTGGAGCTGAAGTTTTGTATGTGTTTTGAGGGAGGTTTGAAAGTTCAGCAGCTAAATAAAGCAATTTCAATGCAGTACAAATAACAGATGAAATGTCATTGTGATTCAGCAAAAAAAAAAAAAAAAGCATTAAAGGAATCAGAACTATATTGCAAATTCAGTGAATCAAATGGATCTCATGGTTTTACAGCCCTAGCACTATGATTTCACATCTCATCAAACAAGCAGGCTTTAATGGGTAACTTGTAAAAGCACATTTCTCCCTGCCCTAATCTCACACTCCCAAGAATCTCTCAGTATGGAGGAACTGCATCAAAGAAAGGGGTGACGTAATGCCCCCAAACAGTGCAGATTTGTGTTATACATGTTCATGCATTATAATTACGCAACCACAGTTTTAATACAGCACAGCTAATCCCAGCGAATGTGCTGCCAGTACATGTTAATTAGCAAATAATCTTTCATTTCCACTGTTCTCTATTTATTTTTTAATGCCATTAGAAAGAACGTCATCCTCCTGTTTTCGGTACAAATGAAACCTGCAAATCCCAAATTTGAAAAAACAGTTTAACAGGGCCAAACAAAAGGACGATTAATGCAATCACAAGCCTGGGACCATAGCCAATTGATTGGTGCTGCATTTGCAGAAGCAGTGGTTAGCAGATGTCACAGGGGAAATGAGCAGGGTGTCGTCTCTAGGGGTCTGTGAATGACACGCTCTGCCTCGCTGTCCTCTAAAGCAACGAGCCCAACACTAGAGCAGGCAGCTGAGTGTCTCTCAGAGCAAGCTAGGCGGACGCATGTACCGCTGCATGTCACAGTCATTACAAATGGAAATCGAGGGATGATTTCAATGTCATAGGAAAGGAGACTGAAGTAAACTCTGCTGGAGCTGCCCTGCCTCGAGGGATGAGCACGTCTTTTAAAAACCATATGACCTGTATCAGCACAAGAGTTGCCGCTTGGTTCTAAACCACACAGCATGCCCCATTATTCATCTTATCTAAAACTGTAATTGAATCTGGCAATCTGTCACCTTTTATCTGCAGAGCCATGGAGTAAGCAATGAGGATGTAAGGTTAATGTTCTATTCAATCTACTTGTATTCAGCTCAATTACTGTTTAAGTGACAGTATTCAGCTCCCCTAGTAAAATGCATTACAGTCATGATTAACCATTTTTACTGTTATATGTATATATATATATGCATATGTATATGTATATGTATATGTATATATATACATATACATACACATATACAGCTGATATGCAAATGTCAGCATTACAAGAGCCAATCACATCACGTGAAAGTCATATATAGTCAAACAACTTTTTGTTTTATCTTTCTAAGGAAAATAAAGAAGCATTTAAACTATAGGAAATGTAATTGAAAATTCTGACTGTGTCCATATGTGAAGGATTTTTTAAAACTATTATAACACAGTTCTATATAGAGCTTTATATTTATAAGTATATTTACTGTATATAACAATAGACATTTATTTCATACTATCAATCAGAAACAAACACCTAGAAACAGAATAGCGTGCTTCTGCAGCATCCACTCCTGCTAACAGTTTGCCATTTGCAACGGGTATTAAGATCATTTGTTGCCTCAGGGCTGACCCAAGCCAGCTTGTGATGCGCGAGTAATTAGGTGCCTTTAATTAGTCTCAGCCCAGATGTTTGTGTACAGTCAAAAGGGCACGCTGTACCCAGGTGGCAATGCAGCTGTCAAAATCTAAAATTCCCATCTCCCTCGCGCTGTCTTCAAATCAATCATTTCCATTCATTTTTCAGGGAAACGCTGGCTTGTTTTTTCCACTCAAGGTCAAACTGTATCCTGAAACTCTGAACCCGTTCCTGCGTTCCAGTTTTCTATAAACTTGGCTAGCATACTGAGCTTCAGCACCTGCTGTACTGCTCGATAAAACCCATTTCTATTCCTCAACCTGTGTTTTAAAACTAATGGCTGCCTTTAAAAACCATGCTTGCTGGCAGCCTTCCTGCTGAGATCCCCTGGTGAAAACTAAACAGCAGAGAATGGTAACTAATGAAATGCTTTTTCTGCAGTCAAATGTTTTCAAGTCACTATAAATAAACAGTACCAAGTTGTGTTTTTAATCCCAGAATTCATGATATGTGCACACACTGAGACTCTAGTTTATCCTATCGCTATAGATGTTGTTACAATTGCTGGTGTGCTGTAGCAGTGACAAATAGCACTTGTTATACAACCATAGTGTTGCTCAGATTAGTGCTATGTCTGCAGCAGTTTGATGCCTACTGTTATTATGTGACTTGTTTCTGTTTTTTCCTGCTGCTGTGCATATGTGTTCACAAACGCACACACACACCCACACAAAGAATAGCAGTGCCGTTCAAACTCAATAAGAGAGCTTGCGCAGCATCTAAACCAATATTAAACACACATTAAGGAATAACAATGGGCTATATTAAGCTTTTTTTAATATACCTTTACATTGCATTCATAAAGTCGTAGGTATTCCATCCATAACTACTAATATTTCTAAAGCCCTGCCAGGTTTGAATCTCGCCCTGCGTTCCCATTTAGGAAATCGTATCAGTCAAAGCTGTGAGCTAATGCAATGCATAACCAGCCAGACCATGGGAACTGACATCTCTAACAGAGCCCAATGACTCAGTAGAGGCGTGCAGGAGAAAAAAAAGCTGACCTCAAACTTTCAATCTTGCAATAAACACTTAAAGATCTTCATTATTAAGGGTGACTGCCCATGGTAGTCAAACATATGGAGACATTTCAAAATGCAGGAGCATTAACTATGTTTAGTTCCTTCACTGTCTTTACTGATATTTACTATATGTGCACAGTTCTGCAACTGCGAGGATTGAAGTTATTGATCCGATTATGCAATGTTGTTGTATTACAGTGTAGCTACAGCTCTGTCATCTGTGGCGGTTGCATCTAGAGATATCATGCAAAGGGATACTGACTGTTCATTCAATCCACTCCTGAACAGACCTTTACTTAAAACTCCCTTTGCGTCGTCTCAGTAGACCCCAATGCCGCTGTGGCTTGTTAGGTGATTCATCTTATTTACTCCTGGGACAGGGGCTGCTTTTTATAAAGAATTGAATATAAGTGCACAGCACACAACACAGAATATAGAACATCTGCCCTTCCAGAAGATTTACGAGGCTCTGCATTCATCAAGCAGTCAAACTTTCAAACACTACTTCAATACAGTCACATTGAAAGAAGTGGCAAGAAGGCTTACTCTATTCATCATTTAGCAGCTCTTAGAACGCTTGTGCCCAGTCATACATTTATTCATAAAGTATTTTTCAATATATGTTTTCCACTGCATATGTAACACCTTAAGGGATGTTTCTGCAGTTTCCGAATACATAATGGATCAGCTGATTGATGTCCTGTTATTTGTGTTCTGGGTGATTCCCTATTGTTATTTTTGCTTTGACCATTATAATCCAACAAACATTGCTTCTGAAAAGACTCCCTGAAGGCTGATTTTCTGAAGTATCGCCACGGGAAGCACAGCTGTGTTGCACAGGCTTTGATGCACACAGGTCTACTCAGAATTTTAGCTGGGGTAAATGTGAACTTTGAACCTGGAAATCCTTTCAAAGCTGCATCCCTTTAAAGCAAAGAGAGCTGCAGTGACAGCCGGTTACAATCCCACCTGCTAAAAGAGAAATGTTTAAAGCACTCACACACACACACACACACACACACACACACACACACACACACACAAGCACAAAGCATCTGAGGGGATTGCTTGAAGCACAGAGCACCAGGCAGCTCTGCAGGAGAGAGACATCATGTACTGGAAATTCATGATGGAATATTGACGTGAATAGGTTTCTTTATCAATAGCTTTCCCTGTAGGGTCATTCTGACATACATTAATGGGTAGGATACAAATAACGTTATCTTCTCTGGTTGGCAATTAACTGTGACAATGCTACTTACCAGTGTTTCAAGGCACTGACTCCCTGAATCCCCTGATACATTCTGCCACTGTTGGGCTACAGGGTCATCCCTTATAAAAGCTAACCACAGTAAACTTGCATGGTAATGTTGCAGTTTCCCTATGTTGTTTTTAATGTTTATACTATGCATTTACCATCATTTACCAGCCTTTGGCTATTACTATGGTAATCTTTTATAAGGGATGTATTGAAATGTTCCATTATGAATGGAATATAGCATGTGGGAGTTCCAAAGCATATTTCTTTACCATATTTCAGTGACTGCTTCTAGCAGTATATGTCACAATAATGACTTTGTCAGGCTTTGAATTCAGTTAGCTCCCCAAAGGCTGTTATTAGATTTTTCAATAATTGTCCTTGCTGAGTGCTTTACTAATTATTCACATTGTTATGTACTGTGCATGCTGTTTAATAACTGTAAGATATACAGTAGTAGTCATGTTGTTCTATATTAATGTAACACTGAAGAAGGCCACATGAGCCACTGAAACATCTGTTTTGAATGGGAACTAAAACACCTTGTCCTGTTTTTACCTCTCTGTCGACGATAGATATGCATGTTTCAGCAATCAATTGATGAGTAAGTCTCGGGTCTGACTCCTCGCCTATTAGTGTGCGTGTCCATTGAGACTTTTCTTACTCATGAAACAAAAATAAATGACTTAATTAAATCTATCAGCAGGAGCAAATGGTTAATTATGCATAGAATATACAGAGAACACAGTGACTCATCCCTCTGCGTGGTCTTCTCTCCATCATTGATTCCTGTCTGTGTTAGACCTCTCTGTGTTAGACCGTGTTAGTTTATTGGGAATAATTAGGAATTACAGCACCTCGAAATGCCTGATAAATACTAATATAAAATAGCAAATTACTATTAGGTTGCTAATACTAATAGCAATATTTTGATAATGTTTAGTACTACTCACATTTTGGATACACAATAGCCTTACAACGTCCCTGGCATTGTGAAATGATTGGCGCTGTAGAGACAGACCCTAGACGACAGCACAGATGTCCAGTACTGTGTGTTCTGCAGGATCCATGCTGTCCTGGCCTTGATATAAAGGAAGGTGGCAAGTCTTACTTTTAGTCTATAGTGGTTTTCAAATGTACAGGATGGGCTTTGAAAGAAAAACTCACGGTGAGCCACAGCGACAGAGCAGTTAGATGCCTCTTCAGAAATCTCCTCTCAGATAGCCTTTACATTTTCCATGCATATCTTGTTGTTTCTCTGTTACTTTTTTCCTGCAACTTTGTAAGCTGTCTTGTCTGCTGTGTTTCGAGAGAAGCAACATTGCCACCTAATGGTAGTCAAATAAATCCTTGTTGTGCTCAAACAGTAATGGACAGTCTTTACTGTCAGCTTGTTTGTTGTTTTCTTACGCATTTATGTATGTGTGTACATATGTACAGTATGTACAGTATGTATGTATGTATGTGTGTGTATATGTTTGTATCTATATATGCATTGATATATGTTATGTATTTGTGTGTGCATCTATGTATGTATGCATATGCATGCATATTCCATTTAATTGCAAATCTTAGTAAAATAAAAATTCTGAAGTACATTTTTTATGATTGGCTATGCTCACACTGCACTTATTACATGCAATTATTAAGGTCTTCTGGGGCACCAACAAATCCAATTTGCATGAGCACACGAGGCAATGCTGTAGGGCTGTGCCAGCAAGCCTTGATACTACCGCACCTATTTGTTTGAATGCACTTGTTAGATTATGATGGTTGATGGATTACCAAAACCAATTGAGAAAACAAGTACAAGAAGGCAGTGACTCAGTTAGAGACCTTATGTCATTAGCATGCAACATGCTTCCTTGTATTGACAAGCCGCGCGGTGCTGCATACAGTCTAAGCTTTGCACAGCTGTCCCATAATAATCCTTATATTAGTTTGTCTTGTTTCTCTTGTCAGAGAGCATCACAGTAACCATGAGTTTTATCAAACATGCTGCAGCTTTTCTTGCTCAGGAAGGGTTTTGGTGGGGGGTGGCTTGTTCAGAAGCCCGCGGTAATTTGTCAATGCTTGGACTGTCATTTTATCTGTGTAGCCATGAGACTTCTTCACATCAGCCCAGCTTTTATAGTGAAGGCCCCCAAATTAAAAAAACGGTCCTAGATGAGCATACACATGCAGTATGTGTATCACCTGGGACTACATAGAAAGCTCATTCCCTTAGTCATCCATGTTTCGGTTTTCTATTGCAAACTGTCTGTTTATGGTCACCCTCTGATTAAAATACACTTGTGTGGTGTTGGAATTGTTCAGATATGCAGTAGACTGGACATGGTTGTTTTTATACATTGATTCAAAGGAGTGTAAATCACCCTTAGTGAGAATGAATAACAATGCTGCTGATGTGATGAAGAGGGGAATTGGAACACATACTGGCTTTACAGTGAGTACATGGAGTTTCCCAGCAGTGTTAAACTCAAGATTAGACGGGATGTCATAATAGAAATGATTCTCTGGGGTCATTCACACCTCTGGGGTTCAGTTAGAAGAGTTTTCACCTGTCATTCCTGGCTGCTCTCAAGAGTGCTTTAAGCATGTGTGCAAACAAGAGCCAAGCCAGGGAATATGCTTCTTCCAGGAATGATCACAATCGTTATTGTTGTTCCCCAGCCTGTGTTTCCTTTTCTTATTTATTTTGTTTGTTTGCACAACGCAACCTGCAAGCCACGTCTTCTCAATTAATGCAACTAGAAAGTCAAATTAATTGGTCTTTGGGGCAATACGATTAGTTCTAGAATCAACAAAAGTAGCAAAGGAGGTTCCATCTCTTAGAATAACACACAGTTTGCATAATGCAGCTCTGTATTTCACAGCCCATTTAGTAAGTGACTGGAACGGGAATAAGAAATGGCAGCCACACACTATCCCTCCGCTTCAAAGGAGCAGGGACATTAGCCTGGCACAGGCAAGCTATGCATGGCCAGCATGCACTGGGGACTAACACAAGACAGTGATATACAGGGCTTTCTCAGGGCGGGAAAATATATTACACAACAGCAAATTCAAATAAGCATGCATAGAAATACCAGCATGTACAGTATATTGCAATTGCAATATCCCAGTGAGGTTACAAAATGAATTTAAAACATGTATTTCTAGAATATATATTGTATGCAGATGTTGCTGTTTTGGTGCTCAGCCCCACCTTCAGGGGGGTGTTGGGATGTTGCACTGAGAAACACTGCTGCAAGTGAATGAATGCAGTTACCGAGCAGTTTCTGAACTTCTCTGAATTGCAGGGGCTGAAAGTCAGTCTTTCCAGTTCAATCGGTGATACAGCTGAGGACTATTTGCAAGAGATAAAGAATATTGAAAGTTTTAATTGGTATAAATGTATTGTGGTAAATGGGGTTTATCATGCGAAGAATCTTGGAATACAGCAAGCCACACATGCACTGTGATTGGCTGAAACATCCTCAGGAGTAATATACCATTAAAGAGTAACCTGGTACGGGTGTGAAACATGAAAGTTATTTTAAATAATGTATTCTTCTTCTTCTTCTTCTTCTTCTTCTTCTTCTTCTTCTTCTTCTTCTTCTTCTTCTTGTTAAGATTCGCTTTGTATCATTCTACTAGCTGTATTGAAGCCACATTATACTATTATACTAAATCTTTGATCTTTACAACAGGAAGAATACATAAGTTAAGATTACATCAGTTTGTTTATCTATTTCACACACATCCCAAGTTGCTGCTTATGTGGGCTGCAGATCCCAGGGACATTTCACACCATGCTCTTCAAGCAATTAAACGCGGCGTGATTTGTCTGCATTGGACTTCCTCCCCTTCTTTGTTTTAACAATGTAAACTCCTTTCAAATGTAGCAGTGCTTCTGACAGTAGTGAGTCTCAGATCCTGACAGGTTGTTTACCTTACCAGAAGGCAGAGATGAATGAGAGTCTGTTGACAGCTACTGAAAACCAGGTTAGATTCTCCAGGGAACCCAAGCGTTTGAGTAGATATTAATAATGTAAGTCCTCAGTGTGACTGTGTCTCACATTAACAGCTTTGTTCATACAAGGGGGATTTCAGCATTAAAATACTTTTAATGTGGAAAATAAATTAGCAGCTTCAAATGGCCTGCATAATAAATGTGTCTCTTGTAGAAGAGTGCAGGCTGGTGCTGCCCTGGCAAGATGCAAAGTACAGCTTCACTGAAGATTCTTTAGGAGCTACAGTACACCTGTGGGTTTCAGTGTATCAGTGGGTTTATCACACATCCATGCATGTAATTAGGCTGATTGTGATTCTGAGAGGCTGTGATGGTTACTAGCACTGTGCGGGTCAATGAGGGTCCTTCGATAAGGGCGGTCTCACAGACGAGCTGCTGATGAAAATTGGGGGGAAGGGGTCAATTTATCAGCATACTAAAAAAGTAAGAACTTGTGTAGTTTAATACAGTACCTACTGCAGTTATAATGGATCTGTGGTGCGGAAGGACAACAAAAGGAATTTACAAGTAGTAAAAGTAAAGTAGTGAAAGATGTCTGAAAATGTACAGAAGAAAAATAAGGGACTTGTAAATAAAATGCTATGCTAGTGAGTGGTAAGAAAATGTTTTCAAGCCATTTAATTGAACACTTTATTCGTTTTTCGGGGGAGCCGAGTCTAAGAACCTGACTAATTAGTTGGTGAAAAGCGAAGCAGGCACTGCCTGCGGCTCTGCTCAGAGATTGAGAGCCCCGTCAGGCAAAGCTGTCATGGCTGTTTTCCTCCCTGCTCCCCTCCGTTTGGCCGGTGATGGTAATGGTTGTATAGATAACGAGGATAGAAACTGACGAGAAAGCAGCGCAGGGGAAGCAGAAACCTTCCAACACATAGCTGCAGTAAAAATGAGTTACCTCCCCCCTCCCCCATGGCCTGTCCGTGAGCACTAATGGTTGAATAGATGGGAAGGGACAGTTTCTACAGTGTTACTGCCTTTGGGGCAGTTTAGAGCAAATCACAGCCGAACAGCTCTGACCAGGGGAAACGCTGAACTCGCCGTCTTGTTTGTGTTATCTTATCTCAGCATCCAGTGCAACACTTTAAACCCTGTTGACTCATCCACCGTTTATACCCAGCGGTTGAACAAGCTTGGGGAGGCTGGGTGGCACAGTGGGTTGGCTGCATGATATGGAGCCCTAAAATTCTCTCTGGGTCACCACCTCAATCCCAGAACAGGTTAGTAGAAGATCTCATTAAAAGCGCTACTTTAAGACCTGTGTTATTTCCCTGATTTATGGTGTAATTCATAAGCTTCCTGATATAGGATGACACCCTGCAAAAGTCTGCTGATAAAGAGAGATACAGAGGCATTGTCGTTGCAAATGTCAGTGTGCAGACAGAATATGCCTCTCTGTCAGAATTTGTTACCTGTAGTAATTTTGGACAATTACAGATGTCGAAATGTGTCACTCTGTCAGAAATTGCCACCCTTCTTTATGCTATGGGAAAAAGGAAGTAGTAAATTCTGGCAAGTCGTATTGTGGTGTTTATACTATAGGACAAATGGATGTTTTACAAAAACTTCACCTAATTTTCATATCAATCAGGTAATACGCACTACCCATGCTTAAAATAGTCAGCTATTGCTCTCCCTTCATACTACACAGATACTTATTGTCATTTAATTCATTATTATAATTCTGTGTCTTCATAATTCATAAGTCATAATCTTTTAAAATGCCAGTATGCAAAACACTTGGTTCAAAATAATATTCATTAGCCAAAACCTGCGGCTTGGACATTGATGAAACAGTGTCATCTAGTGGAGAAAAGAAAATGTGCAGTGTCTCTGAGTTTTTTTGTTTGTTTGTTTTTTTATTTTTTTTATTGACTGGAGTTGCAAATAATTTGGAAAATAATATACTGTCTCATCCCTGCAATAAGTTACCACAACCACCTTACCAGTGATTTCTTGGTTGATTTCTCATTCATAATTCATAATATTTTATAGAAGCATCCATGCAAACACAAAGCTCCATCGCTGGGGTACAACATGCAATACAGAAGAAGAAGAAGAAGAAGAAGAAGAAGAAGAAGAAGAAGAAGAAGAAGAAACATTCCTATAAAACTCCTATTCTAAGTGGTTTAAGGACATCAACATGTTTAAGTGTAACTGAACTCTGTACTGCCGCACACTGCTGTTTCCTAAATCATGTGACTGGGAACATTTCAGACACACCCTCTCCCTGCAGCTCTTTGTCATTTTAATTGCACTGCAGCAGAACCTGTAATTCAGTCAAGCTACTTGCCGTCCTCATTGTCTCTCCCAGCTGAAAACGACTGCGGATGTGGCTTCAGCTCCTTCATCATAAACAAAGAGGAAGGACAATGAGAGAGGATCACAAACCCTGACATGAAAACCAAGCCAAGGCCTGGCAGCTGCCATGCAATTGATCCTCTGAAGTGTGATTGATGCAGATTGCAGGCCCTGGTGATGAGTTTAACAACGAGCCACTGCTGAACGACTTGGCACCCTTCAGTGCATACTTCCTAAAACTCTTGTAGCTGCACTGTAACTACACAACAAGCTCTGTAATTACTGTGCTATTACAGTGTAATAGAGAGACACACTTAATGTAAACCTTTATATAACCTTATAATCAGTACTAGTAGTTATATTGTAGTACTGCTACTACTACTACTACTACTACTAATAATAATAATAATAATAATAATAATAATAATAATAATAATAATAATACTGTGGGTCTCTATACAGGTCTAGGAATGAGAATTCTGCTCAAAACAGCAGGACAGTAAACTAATCTAATTTGCTAATATTTTAAAATATGCCCATTTTGTATGTTTTCTGTATAAGACACTGCTGAAACAGTTCAATTAGTTTAGGGCTGTGGTTGTCTGATTGTGAAAGAGACCATGCAACACTGGTAATCTTTCATTAGAAATCGCATAGTCTGTGTCTGAAGTTGTACGTTTGTGTGTGTCCAGCACCTGCTTTCCTGTGTGTCCCGGGACACTGTTATATCGAAGATGGAGCTTCTGGGTGCAGTGTCTGGGTAAAAGACAGTGGTTCTGCTCACCTTTCCACCGGCTCCCCGCGGAGCTCTCGGCTCATCAGCAGCACTTACTGTACCTGCCTGTTATTTTAATACATGGACTCTCTCTGAACTCGCCCTGTGCCACAAAGGTGCACAACATGCTTCTAGAGTTTGAAAAAGAAACCTGAGCATGGATGCATGCCTCCTGTTTAGATTTCAATACGTCTGTAGTTAGTTGTTGGATTATTTTTAGGTGTATTTTAGATTTATTTCCAGCAATGTCTGCATGCTTCTGCACAGCTTTGCCTAGAGAAGTTCATTTTTCTGATTTACATCTCTAGGCATCACAAGCCTCTCACCATGGTCTTCAAAGTTGCTTTAAACCACATTATCTTGAAATGTGCATTGATTGCAAAAGAAGTCATGGCTTTGAGCTTTAAACATAGATACTGACTTCATTTTAACTTTAAGCTTATTATTAGAAAAAAAAACAGATAAGAATAGTTGCTGCTCATGAACACTGCCTTAAAGCTGTTTTTTTAAGTATCAAGAGCATTTTTGACAGAAAGCAATTTCTTTATTTTTTCACAAGTTTAAACCCTGGTCTCTGTCGCTTGCCTCAATAAACCTTGGGGTGACGTAGTCAGAATACAAATTATAGACATTAGGTGGTCCTTGAAAAAACTCTGAATTGCCACCTGTCTAAGGGAGAGGAGCTGCAATTAATTGAGTCAACAGACTACAGTACACATATATCTGCGCTAGAGCAGCTGTAAGGCAGTGGGATTAACATTAGCCACTTTTTAAACTCTACAGTGTCTTAATGCTCTTGGATAGATTGATTCATGCTTATGGGTTGTCTTCTTCTCACCTCCTAATCCCTGTCTCTTATCACCTGTCCCAAAGGAGAGTGTTGACATGTTACATTTGGCACCAAAAAGGATGACACCTTCCATGTGGACAGATTCCACTTGGTCACACTTTTAACAGCTTTTCTTCAGCTCAGCTTGTATAATGCCAAAGCACTAAACAAGGAAATGAAAGGTTTATTTTAAAATAGAAAGTCTGTACAAAACTGCTCATCCCTCCCCAGCATTCCTCCAGTCAGTATATACCAGATACATTATTTAGGTAACAACACAACCTTTCGCCCTTGGAGTTGTCAGGGCTCCTTTGAAAACTAAATAAAGTCACGGTGGGAGTTGCAAAAGCAATTCTTGCTGCATTAAGTGCTGCTTTTGAATTGATCAAAAAACACATGGGGCTAGATTCACTTAGCATTTCCCGAGTGCAATGTTTGAGCTTGCATTTGGATTCTAAAAGGAAAAACTAGCTGTTAAAAAAATCTGCTATTATGTTAGTTTGAGAGCACTTCAAAAAGACAGACGTCCTGTACAAATTGTTCCTGGCATGGGTGCACTAGAATACATGCTGTGCGAATCTGGTCCATTGAAGAGAAGTCCATTGGGCACCTTGCACACCTTCTGGGATGATCCTGTCTTGCACGTATTCCACGGTAATTTAATTAACAAAAGACTATCTGAAATTGATTATACCCTTCCTGGAGTCCAATACATTCATATATTTGTTTTATACGAAAGTATTTTTTATTTCATGTTGAGGACACTGCAATGCACAACATATGTTTCAAAATACATCATCATACAGCATGTGTTTGTTGGTTATGAACGGAAAGCTTGACAGTACACCTTACAGTACCCTCTGAGGTTAGCACATTCAAACATATTACTGTTGTCCTGGTCTTTTCATGAAAGGGAGCTGGTGTGGAGCATGAAGACAACGATTATGTCAACTTTATCCAAAGCTTTCAGCTCTTTTTTTCCCCCAAGTAAATTTATACCCATGTTCAAAGTCCCATGTGTTCTTACCAATTAATTATGAATTTTGTTTTTGAAAAAATAAATGAATTGATGAAAGGAAGTGCAGAGAGGTCATGCTAATTTATAATGCTTCAACATGTTTTTCCTTGCTATGTTTAATATGCTTGTGATTCATGCACCATAGCAAAAAAGAGCATAACATTAGTGATACAATTATGCCATTAGCAGTACCATTCTAGCGTACTCCAACTAAGCTGATTGCAATATTAATGTACAAGACTTCTGCCCTTTATAATGAAATAATGCTTCTTCGCTTCAGGGAACTTTTAAGGCCATTCACATGTCACTACACTTCTGAAATGAAGAAAGGACTGCACAGATGTATGAAGCGCACAAGACTATTTGCAGAGCTGGGATAGTAACGCTATAGTAACCAAAACAATGTTACTTACTGACTTGTGCGTGCAATATAAGAGGCATCAGCTCTTCAATTTAAACTGGTAACGTACTCAGGTGTACCATTGATGAATAAACCGCTTATTTTAGGGTCCAAAGAATGCAATGATTTGAATACTGATCTTGATGGTGTCTTGATTCAGACATGGTGTAGTTTACTGAGATATCTATCAGCGTGAGGTTGCGACAGTGTTTCCAAAGATAAAAGGATATAATTGTTAGAAGAAATCAGTTTGCTTTTACAATGAAATGAAGAAAAACACCAAACAAGTCATATATAAATTAGTCATATAAAAGTATATTGATCATTTGTTTTGATTTAGTTAAATCTGCCTATGTGTGGGCACATTGTCTGGCGTCCCTTACTAATGGTAAAACACAATACTAATACAGAATCCCAGCAAATTAACCTTTAAAAAAAAACCTGCAAAAACGTGCATTGTTTCTTTGATGTATATACAACTGCTAGGCTTTGGTTTTGTCTCCATCAGGTGGTGTATTTAAAAACAGCAAGAAATGCTTCAAAGCTCTCTGGTGGTGTTGTAATGGCTGTACGTTTTCAGTATGTGCTAGCGATTTATGCTGTCCGGAGCAAGGAGGCTTGGTGTGCTTTTGTATGATCCTGACACCTCAGCAGAAAAACACAACAAACAGTTAGGCACACGTGAGTTCCACCGGACTGGGCACCGGGACACTGATGTTGGGCACTGCAGCCAATGGAACAGACCGCTGGGGGGAATGAAGACAACATAATAGGACAATGACAGAAATGACCTAATTTTAGCAATGTTTCGCAAATGGAAAAAAGTACACTTTGGTGACATTGCGAATATGCGATTCAGAATCAGAGTCAGATAAAACCCCTAGAGAACCTAATAACAGAGTTTTACTGTAAATAAAATGTGGAACCTCCACCTCTTCACATCAGTAAAGCATTCAGCTAAGGCTGACACAGCCAGGGTATCATCAGGTTTTACAGAGATGTAGAGCTGTGTGTGTCATCGGCATAGCAGTGAAAGTTAACACCATGTTTACGGATTCTCTCACCCAGCAGTAACGTGTACAAAGAGAACAGAATGGGTCCCAGTATAGAGCCTTGGGGAATGACACAGGCAACCCATGACAATCCAGACTGAGTCTCCTAATGAAACAAATTGCTGTCTGTTAGTGAGATATGACTTGAACCATTTTAAGACAATACTGGACAAGCCAACCCAGCTTCTGAGATGATCAATTAAAGCAGTATGGTCCACAGTATCAAATGCATCACTTAAATCTAAAAGAACAGGAATAGACACACAGCTAGAGCCTGCCCTTAACAGAACATCATTCACCACTCTGATTAGCGCAGTCTCTGTACTGTGTGCAGAACGGAAACCTCACTGAAACTTTTCAAGCACTTTGTTACCCTCAAGAAATGAATTCAGCTGGTTTACTATTACTTTTTCTAGAACCTCAGCTAGAAATGGGAAATTTGAAATAGGTCTATAATTGTTTAAAGCAGCAGGGTCTAGGTTTGGTTTCTGAAGCAGAGGTTTAACCATGGCCATTTTTAAGGCAGAGGGAACTGCTCCTGATGTCAGTGAACTGATTATTATATCCAAGATCATTGCACTCAAATCATTGAAAACTGCTTTTAGAATTGTGGTTGGAATTGGATCCAACAAGCAAGTAGAAGAATTAATTTGCATTACCAATTTATTGAGCTCTTATACTGTAATCTGAGAGAAAGATTCCATAGCAAAACGAATCTGATTACACTGCATATTGAAAGGAGAGCTATCCATGGAAATTTGGTTCTTAATATGAATAATCTTATTTTGAAAGTAATTAAGAAATTCCTCACATTTAAAAGTTGAGGATTCTAAATGAGGAGGAGCCATGAGTGATGACCAGGTTTACAGTACGGCCACGATTGTGAGAAGGTCCTTTTAACATGCTGAACATCCTTGAGGGAATCTAGGAGCCTTCAGAATTCCACTGACTTTGGATCAGAGTCACTATCAACATGTAGATTAAAATCTCCACCTATAATAACTCTGTCATATTTAGCAGAGGTAAAAGGTAGGCTGGATTTGGGACGACTGTAAATAATTACAGTACTCACTGGTGATTGACCTGTTAAAGTTAAGGTTAGTACGAATGATTCAAAAGAGGAATAGCTTTCAGTAATATTGTTGTGTAACATTATAATCAAAGCAGTGAACAGAATCCACACCCCACCCTACAAGGCGTGCCTTCTGAAAAAAAGTACAACTTGGGGGAGATGCCTCTACCTGTGACACACTTTCATCAGCATGTAACCAGGTTTCTGTTCAGAATAATAATTTAAAAAAAGTTTATGATCTTTAATGAGCTCATTAATTGGTGCAGCTTTATTGGATAAAGATCTGGTATTAAATAAGACATAAATAGATTGATTGAGCAGGGATATGAACTGATAAAACAGGGATAGGTATTAGATTATTTAAGCAAGCCCCTTGAGTTTTCTTAACAACCACAGAGCAACGGGAGGGATTTTATTCTATAACGTATATTTGGTAAACCTTTTTTTTAAATCCTCCCTTCCACCATGTCTAGTTTAAAGTACTGGTATGTTGATATACGTTTCAGTATGCCTTTGCCACGAGGACACTTCAAATTGATAACATAATCACGCTAATATTATCTATAAAACTAGTAGCATGCACTGTTCCGTACACCCTGTGAGGACTGCTGATGATAAATTATGCAATTCATGATGCAGCTAGACGCCTCGCTGCTTCCTATTCCAGTAATAAGCTTTTTATTTATGTCAGTGGTCTTTATTTCTTATAGAAGTTCCGCCTCTTTCTTTAACTTGATTGGTTGAGACGACTCGGACGTCCTTGACGATATCTAATTGAATGTGTGTTGCACTTTACACCATACATTTTAACACAAACCCCACAGCAGCACAAACACTCGTCATACCACATTCCAACGTAAAAAACGAACCACGCCTCATGCACTTCCTTACTTTATGATGCATTCTGGGTGTTGTAGTTGTTTTCGTGGAATTTGCCAGTCGTGGCTTATAGGGCGCTAAACTACGTTTCCCAGGACTCATAGCATCACAAGGTGGGCATATTCTGCGTAGCCTGGTGTCACTGTATGGTATGATACATTGGCTGTTGCAATATGATTATCAGCTGAGTGCCTTTGTCTTGTATGTAGTGGAGCTGTGTTTGTTGTCTTTTAATGGCAGGTTATTATTTTTTTAAAACAAATTGCTACTAAAGACTCGTTTTAGAGTACTTAAACTAGGCGAAGGTGTTTATATACATATTTCTTTATACGTAATTGACCGTAGTCGCGGCGTAGACAGTGTTATTGTACAACTGCTGTAGCCGGGGGAGGTTTGCTGGGTCTTGTCACGATAATTCAGTGCTATTTCGTTTGTGTAACAGTGTGCTTTTATCGCGCTACCAGCAGAGTGAATTTGCGGATGCCGCGCAGCTAAATTAAACATAGGACGGCATTATAAATTAATGAGCGCCAGTCAGTACACACACAAACACACGCAAGCTCTAGAATTCAGCCTCCTTCGCAAGAAATGAAAATCAAGGATGCCAAAAAACCATGTAAGTAAGATTTATTTTATTAAACCGTCTTGTCTGATCTAAACATTGTAGACACACGCGATTAATAAATGATTCGACTGATCGGGTTGTGTTTGGGTGATGTATTTTTTCCCCTCCTTTTTAGTTTAATAATGTATCCCCTAAATAACAGCGTCACGGTCACGTCACCGTTTGTGTTTTTCGGGAATGGCGAATCGATTTTGACATTTCTTGCAATAATTAAGTATTTGTCTTGCCCTTCTCTTTTATGGTATTTTTTAAATGGGGATGGCAGTGCAGGAGAATTCGGCATGCAAGTCGGGTATATACCCGCCGATATTTGTGTTTACTGTTTCCTCAAATGTGAATTTGCATAATGAAATAAAGTAGATAGCGAGACTTGCCTGCCTATTTCACTGAATCACCTCACCTATGTCAAAAAATTCTCAACTGTAAAAATATATACATATAAATCCGCAAAGCAATATTTTATATAGATTTGGAATGTTATAGCAAACAGTGGAGTTAAAGTTCTGAATGTTACATTTTTACAATAGCTTTTTACATAGCGTGCAGCGACACCTTGTGGCCCTACATAACAGACATTCATAACAACAACAACAGGCACAACTAACTGACTGATTTCCCTCTATTGTATCTCAAATCTAAAGCTAAAGGACACAGGGCCTAATAGTACAGGGAAATTAGAAACATTTCATTTGCCATTGATCTGTTTGGGGAAATTGTGACTCCTAGATCAAATCCTATTTCTCAGCATAGAATATATCACATAACTGTGACATTACGGTTATTTTGGGAGTTTGTGGTAGGATGTGAATTGCTCTGACGTTGCTGTCATGGAAAATGTCATTCACATGTTCCTAATTTCACTGAAAATTAGGAAAGTTAATTTTCTTCCCTTATCTGCAGTAGGCCTGGCTTTTTAATCAGCAATTGTGCAGCTTGAGAAAAGCATAACACTCCTCTGTAAGCAGACAGTGTACACTTACAGTCTACAATCAGGACACCTGTTGTGGCTGACGTCACTACTGGACTCTCCCACACAATCTGCTCAGTCAAACAGATGCTGTCTGGTCCAGGTTTATACCAGAGCTGCAAACTGATGCATCCCTCTATAAGATCCTCTTGACTGTGCACTCCACTGGATCAGGAAGCAGTCCTTATTGGTGGTCCAGTTAGTTTACTTTCCCTAAAGGTTGCTGCAGACGCACAGGCTGCCCCCCTCTAATGGATTCTTCTTGGTAGCCTGCCTGTCGGAAGGGGTTCTGGACAGTGTCTGCAGGCTTCATTGTAGCTCAGTGTTTCCATTTTAGTGTTTTTCACTTATGTGTTGTTGTTTTTTTTTTTTTTTACATTCAATCAAATATGCTACAGAAGCATTGTGGCTATGTAGCAGGTCACATTGTCTGACTTCAGGTAGTCCATTGTAGTCTGAACTGGAGCCCATGATGTGATTCAGCAGCAGCTTACCCGATAAATAAAAAAACAAGAAAGGGAGGGGGCAGTGATGACGTTACTAGTTTGTTTATAGGCGTTACTTTACTATAGTGAGGAGCATAACTGTTAAAAAAAATAAATAAATAAAGCATCAAAGCTAGCATGAAAGGGTTTAACACAGGTTTCCGAGGTCACTGGGAGGAATCGAGCTTTGAAACACTGTGCCTCATCGTGCACTTGACTGTGTAACGTTAACCGCACCCACTGTAGTGCCTTCATGCAGGGTGCTCCACAGCATGGGGTAAAGAACCTCTAGTTAGCCCTTAACAGAAATAGAATGAAACAGCAGCCAGGTTGGCTAACCACGCAATGGAATAGCTGCTAAGCACTGAACAATTCACTGTTTGTCTGGACTTCCAACCCACTTGGTGATAATGCAGTGGTCAGTAAAGGGCTCCTTCTCTCCAGGAGAGAACATTTTAATACACAGAGACATTAAGAGCTGAATTGCCATTTATTCTCACTTTTTATCCATTTGTTATTTGCGTTTACTCTTAATTTAATTTGGTTGAATTATAAGAATATAGAAACATATGATACCATAAGTGCTTGGTTCCTAGTAGCTGGTTGATCACCAAAGTCTTGTCAACTCGGGTCTTAAGGGAGCCCAAAGATTCAGCATCAACAACATGACTAGGTAACCCATTCTACACTCTCACCTATCTCTGTAAAGAAGTGTCTCCTGCCCTCTGTCCTAAGTCTGTGTCTGCTTAATTTCATACTGTTGTCCTCTTGTCCTGGTTTCAGTGCTTAGCTTAAAGTATTGGCTAAGATTAACTTTGTGTTTTCCCTTTGTGTTTCCCAAAAGAGGCACCAACCACTTATGTGAGGTGGGGAGAACAGTTTCCTTTGGATGAAACCCAGAAAGTGTATGAAGCAGAAGATTGTTTTCATTCACCACTGTAGATTAAAGTTTAATTAACGTTATTACACCATGATGCACTGCACATGTATTCTTTTAATGTCCGTGCTGGGACCAGCATGGGTGTTTTCATGTCCGAATGTTCTTGGGAGTGAAATAAATCTGGTGCCTCATCTAATTACTATGTTAAAGAAAGAAGACAAACGCTCTTCTTTACAGTAAAATGTGTGTTATTTATTTCAGACATAATTTATGCATTGGTTTTCTTTGCATTGGTATCTTTCATAACATCTCAAGTAGTGGTGGTTTGAACAGTCAAAGAATTTCACCAGGGCTAGTAAACGGTGAATTAATTCAGTACTACCCTTATAAATGCTTCTCATAGTAGAAACATAGCAACATATAACAAAGGCATGGTAAAGCATACATAAACATTGGAAAGCCAAGAGAGGTACTGAAGCACATTCGACAGACATGGCAAACCCTGGTAAGCTGCGGCTGTGTCTCTGCAGCCTTCCCCTGGTTCGGCATGGACATCGGCGGGACGCTGGTGAAGCTGGTGTACTTCGAGCCCATCGACATCTCGGCAGAGGAGGAGCAGGAGGAGGTAGAGAGCCTGAAGAGTATCCGCAAGTACCTGACCTCCAACGTGGCGTACGGCTCGACGGGCATCCGCGACACCCACCTGGAGCTCAAGAACCACACCCTGCTGGGGCGCCGTGGCAACCTGCACTTCATCCGCTTCCCCACCCACGACCTGCCCACCTTCATCCAGATGGGCCACGACAAGAACTTCTCCACCCTGCACACCGTGCTCTGCGCCACCGGCGGAGGGGCCTACAAGTTTGAGCAGGAGTTCCGCACGGTAGGGTCGAGGGAGATTGCACATTCCTAATAGTTTTTATTTCTTAACTGATTAACATCCAGCCCTGTTTGATTGCATATTCTTTCATACTGCCTGCTCTTTTTTTAAGGGGGAGGGGGCATATTGGTGTTGCTTTCAGAGCACGGTGCTCCAGCCTTATGGCTGCAGTGCACAGCGCAACGCTAATATGCTTCCTCACTTCCCCACGATCTCGGATAGCCTCCCTACCTGGAACCTTGTCTCACTGTGGATCCCTCTATTCTCTGCCAGATTGGAAACCTGCAGTTGCACAAAAAAGACGAGCTGGACTGCCTGGTTAAAGGTCTTCTCTACATCGACTCCCCCAGTTTCAATGGCCAGGCTGAGTGCTACTACTACGAGAACGCCATGGAACCGGAGAAGTGCCGGAAGATGCCTTATAACCTGGAGGACCCCTACCCCCTGCTGGTGGTCAACATTGGCTCGGGGGTCAGCATCCTGGCTGTGTACTCCAAAGACAACTACAAGAGGGTGTCTGGAACCAGGTACAGAATTGCAGAGGCAGACAAACGATACAGGAGCACACTGTTTGCTGCGGCCTATTAAAATGCAACACTGTAGCATTTCTGTTGCTTTTGCATCACGAGTGCATGGTTTGTAGCATTTCTGTTTTGCCGTTTCTTCTTCTGCTTCTTTGTGTTGGAAGGTGTGACTGGGGAGGAGAATGAGTTGCCGTGGGGTTACTCTGTGTGAGTCGGCAGCACAGCCAGAAACTCCAAGCCCTTCCCACTAGACCACAACCCTTGGAGAAGCCCCCCCAAGCTGGGAGGGAATGCTGACCGTGCTTGTCTTTCTCTCTCTCTAGTCTAGGAGGAGGGACTTTCTTGGGCCTGTGCAGCTTGCTGACAGGTTGTGACAGTTTTGAGGAGGCCCTAGAGATGGCTTCAAAGGGGGACAGCACCCGCGCGGACAAGCTGGTGAAGGATATTTACGGCGGGCACTATGAACGGTTCGACCTGCCAGGATGGGCTGTGGCTTCCAGGTGAACAAGTTAAAGTGATGTTTTTATAACTAGGGCTGGGTTTTTAGATATTCCATGATTTAAACATAATATTTATTAAAGCAGAAAAAAATAGCGTTGCCACGTTCAAAGCTGATCATTTTCTTTAAGAGTTATTATACAACACATGTTCCTAAATATGTAAATTCTTACCTGAAAAACAGTAAATGCTAAATTGTAGAATATTTATTTTATGTCCACCTTTCAAAGACCTTTCTATTTTCACCATCCGAGAATTTTCAAACTAAATAAAAACATAAGTAAATGCAAAAATAACAACAGACACTTGAAATGTCCCCTTTTTGTACTGGGCAGAGCGATCTTTAGCAGAAATATTTCTGAGCACATAATTATAACCCTTTGTTACCCCCTCCTATTGAAAAGACTATCTCGGTTGTCTGTATTGTTGGGAACTTGGCTAAGAGCCTAAAAATAAAGGAGACTCTTTTACAATCCTGCTTTTCAGCTTCGGAAACATGATCCACAAAGAGAAGCGAGAGGCCGTCAGTAAAGAGGACTTGGCAAGAGCTACCTTGGTGACCATCACCAACAACATTGGCTGGATAGCAAAGATGTGCGCTGTGAGCGAGGTGGGCAAGCACACATGTAGCTTCTTTACAGAGCGCAGAGGAGACCCTGCGTTAGAGTGCGGAGGAGACCCTGCGTTAGAGTGCGGAGGAGACCCTGCGTTACAGTGTGCGGAGGAGACCCCTCCTCTCCTTGCTTTTGGCTTCTTTACAGTGCTGCCTTGTGAGTTGAGAATCAAGCAGCATTGTACAGGGCTATGAAAACAAGGGGACCCAGCACCCGGCCGCAGCACAAGCAGAGCGTCCTTCTTACCAGTGGAGGAGGCACCTGTTCACAAGACCTGGTATCATCTACTCACGACTCTGTGCCTCCACTATACAGATACAGTGGTGGTCAGGAATTTTGCATAACTTTCCAGTCCTCCAGTCTCATTGTGTTTCTGTTTCATACAAAATATTCATGTCTTCTCAAGAAGGTAAAGGCTCCATGATAGAAAAACGCTCCTAATTTATTTAAAATGCCAATGGTCATCTGTTCACCAAGGTTCTTGTTAATTAAGGGCAAACAAATGTTTAATTCATCCAGGTTTTCATTGAGGTAAAGTTCAACAAGCATGTAGATAGTGCCTTCATGATCTACTAGGCAGAAACCAAATAAAAGTAGTTATTTTAGTTTGGATAAAGGTTTAAGTCTAAATAACCCTATACCCAGCTACACAGATCACTTGATTTCTAACGCATCGGCAGAGGAGCAAGAAGCTTGTGTCTCAGAATAGCAGTGCTGCTACTCATCTCCG
This sequence comes from Acipenser ruthenus, assembly GCF_902713425.1. Classification (NCBI taxonomy): domain Eukaryota; kingdom Metazoa; phylum Chordata; class Actinopteri; order Acipenseriformes; family Acipenseridae; genus Acipenser; species Acipenser ruthenus. The sequence goes on from NC_081210.1 coordinate 29,115,351, forward strand.
CCCTGCCCCTCTCTTCAATCATCAGCTCAGGAAGCAGCACTCCTATTCCCCACCGAGCACTTCTCAGTGCAGCTGCAAATCAACATTAATGTCTGTGCCAGCATAACAGTACATCGCCCCGAGGAAAAGTTCTGGCAATGGGTTTGGGGGTTGTCTCTGCCTGCTTGATATGCTTGTTCCTGTTCTATTGCGGAATTTCCAAAGACTCTGCTGTTCTGTTTCTAATGGTTCTATTACTGTAACCAGGGCTGGAATATCCAGAGGCCACCTTGCTTCCTTGGCCCAGCATTTATACTGTCACATATTCTCGTGTGGTCTTGCAAAACTGGGCTGCATTGTGAGCATGCCCTTAATGATGATGGTGGTTCAGCACTTCATTGTGGGCGAGAGGGAACTCGGTTCCTCAATTAAGTAGCAATCATGAATCCATTGGTTTCCATTTGAAACATGCATTTTACTAACACTGGCATTTTTGTGTTTAGCTGCTTCTGAGTAAACAATCCCAACCCTTTACACTAAACAAGATAGCTATTCTACACATGCATCCTTTTGTATTGTATTGTGAATGAATGAATGGATGGGCCAGGGTTTGATTGTTTTTCTTGCTTCCTTCACTGATATGTGTGATATTGTGAGAGTAGCACCAGGCAAAAAGCTCAGATGCAGTTAGATACGTTATGGTGTCAAGATGTAGCCACAAGAAACCGTTTATGGAGAAGCTGAGTCCTGTTAGTTAAGTATCTAATGGTTTGTTTCTTCCATTTAGAAAATAGACCGAGTGGTCTTTGTCGGCAACTTCTTGCGTGTGAACACCCTGTCGATGAAGCTCCTGTCCGACGCACTGAAATACTGGTCACATGGGCAGCAGGAGGCGCTGTTCCTTGAACACGAGGTACTGGGGCTATTACTAGAGTGAATACTGCTGGGGTCTCGTTTACTGTTTCCCTGAACCCCTGTACTTCTTTCTCGCTCGGGTGTCCAGGATGCTAAAGTTGTGAGATGGGGTTCAACTGATAAGCCATCAGGTGAAAGTGTAGTGGTTCCCAGTCCTTATCCTGGGCTATATACAGCTGTATCATGAGGACTGAAAAGCTGATACCAACTGCAAGCATAGAAACACGACTCCCGTTACACAGCAGTTTGATCCATTCCTGGTTTCACTATGAGTTTGATCATACGCACCTGAGCTTGTTACCTACACACCATGGCTAATCGGGCTTGTTTTAAAACCTGGAATGGGTGAAGCTGCTATGCAATAGGGGTCTTGTTTCCATCCCTAAACGTGGCCTGTGAATGTCTGTGTAAATGTCTAATTGTGTTTTGTAGGGCTACTTTGGGGCAGTGGGTGCCCTCCTTGGTCTGCTTGACGTCGACTAGAGCCCCTGCCCCCTGCTCATCCGCTGCATGGGGACGGTGAGGTAACCTCCGACTGGAAACCCAAGCACTGCGAAAGAAGCTTTTAAATAGGAATTCGTGGAGGGAGCCAGAGATGACAGGTTTCCTGTAATGTATAGTGAGACTTTCGTTTATTTGCAACAACAACAAAATCAATACCTACCTGCAGTTTGTTTTTGGGTCCAATTTGATTAGCGGTCAGTATAATAAGTTACTGACTGCTGCTCTGCAACCTCTGACTCATGTGCTGATGAAACCTGTAAGCCCCTTAGATACTCTACAGTATAGGACAGCAGAGGAGGAAAAGGGGCAGAATGTCTATACTGTATATTAGCGAAATAGTTAGGTTTGTACTATGAGGTGACACATATAAGAAACTCAAATAGGCAAATGTACACAATGATGAAGGAAACGCTTGAATACTTGACTCATCTATTTTTTTGTGACATCTGTATTATCCACATGCAGAGAGATTAAGGTGAACATGTATTTTTTTATCATTTAGATTTAAAAAAAGAAATCATCCTTTTTTCTGTGATTGTTTATAATGCAGGTGTGTATGTATGTGTGTGTGTGTGTATATATATATATATATATATATATATATATATATATATATATACTCTAGCAAATATGCAATTAAGATCTGCAAATCTAGCTTTTGCTGCCATTTCAGCCATCTTGACGACATGCAGCAGTAACAGCAGTCTACAAACTTGAACAGCGCAGACATGTTCAATATCTTTATGTTTAATTAACTCCTTTTTTTTTTTTTTTTGATGGAGAAAAACTCCTGTTACACAACTGAAACTAAACAACTAGGTTATTCTAATTCACTGGGCCATACTCACAACGCATATATATATATATATATCAGTACCTATTTACCCAACGCTCAGTTGCCCAAAAACGCCCACAAATGAATATATATATATATATATATATATATATATATATATATATATATATATTATAACACCTTCATCACTTCTTGTGAATAATGTAAAAAGCTCAGGTGGTATACATTGCTAAGTAATTGTAAAGCTGTTTTTGTCATTTTGAATATATGTTTTTTAATCTATGCGTGTATTATATGTTTCTTGTAACACACACGTCTTGCCTCTTAGTCTTGCGTGAATCTGCATTGGTCTCATTGTCTTTCAGAGTAATGTTTGATTTGGTTGCTTTTAATTTGAGGTTTGTAATTGGCATGATTAGTCATTCCAGTATGGATATATATACAGCAGCCACTGGGTTGTACCGCACAAGTTTTCAACACTGCTGTAAAATATTGAAGTACAAGTTACACTGCCTGCATTCCGTGGTATTGACAGTTCAAGCAAACGCCGACAGCTGTCAATCTACTGTTATTGAAACTGTAAATACAGCATGTGTAGCTGTACGGTATTGTTCTTAAAGTTCGCCATTACGCCTTCTACATCATTGTGCTTTAAACAGTTTTATCGGAAGGACCTGAACCAGCCAGTGTTTTATCGGTTTATACAGAGCACAGGAATACACTCGGGTCACAGTTCAACAGTCTGAGACCTCAGTGTTATAATAAGTCTTGATTACTTATTTTATAAGTAGCAGTGTGGATATAAACCCACAGATTAAATGCATGACGTATCAGAGGAGTGGCAGACCACCTTCTTTTTCTTCTTTATATCCATATGACCTTTTCTGGTTTTTACTAATAATTTTTTCTGTAAAGCCTTTAATCTGTGCTTGGACATTCGCAGTGTAGATGGGTTGTGTTTGTGCTTGAAACTTTTCAAATCCTTGTGGCTTTTTACCTTAATCTTCATTTTCTGAAGTAGCCAGGCAGCTGTTCCGATCCCCAGCTCTCAACACATGCAAGTCCTCACACATCTACCTCATGTGAAGCCATCCAGGTTCCTATTAGAACTGTTCCACATCATTGCAGTTTAATTTGTGGAAAAGCAGACAGTATCTCAGATGAACCAGCAGGGTGTGTGTGTTGCATCATACTACTGTATGTTGTAGATGTAAGAAACGCACATTACACCCACTGGTGAGAGACATGCTACTGGTTTGCTCTGGTGTACCTAATGTACTTGGAACTTAGACATGATTCTGAGAGCTCTTGAGACAACCGGGGTGCTTTAACTCAATTTGTCCCCCCCCCAATCTCCTGTTGGACCCAACAAAGTGCTATTTTTAGGTCAAATGTCTTACCCCGTTTGACCATTTGAAGCACTTTTTAAAATTATTTAAATTTTTTTGTAACATATATATATATATTCTTTTCTGAAACATTATAAACTGTCTCTTGCATTTTAGCGCTCGCACTCTTTAATTCTAAGTGTAGGCAGAAGCAGATGTGTCAAAAGTTGTGTTGACAGACCCAACACATTCACTAAAGAGTTAGTCTCTGCCTGTGTTCTGGCATGCGGTTGCCTTGTGTTTTACTGTGTCTTTACAGTATGGACTGTACTGAACAATAACTCTGAAATACTAAGTCTGGACCACTGTAACTTTGAGAATGGCTGGGTAGTCTGTACACTGTATTTTTTAACTTGATGACTGACAAGTATTTAAATTCTACGTTAGCATGTAAATAAGAGAAATGGTTGTTGTTGGGGAAGTGCCTGTACTATTTGTGTAAAGGTTAAAAAAAAGAAGAATGTTTTAAAGAGCCAATCAAGTGTCTAAGTACTTGATTTGTTTTCTTTTCTCGTTTGTGTTAACCCTTTACTGCCCAGGGTATGTTCCCATACCTATTTGAATGCCTATGTTCCCAATGTCAAAGGGTTAAAATGTGCATGGTGCCTCTCTAAAGCAGGCGTCCTGTTGCGTTCTCTTTGAGAGCAAGGGAGCCCAGTCACACCCCTAGGATAGACATTGTGTGAAGCTTGACTCCTGCACAGTATTGCATTGTACACCTCCACATGTCCTCAACCAATGCAGGCAAGAACAGTCATGCAGTCTGTGCATTAAGATACACATGGTCTCTAAATAAGTCTTTTGTTTGCATGCACTGTATAAAAAGACATCTATTGCTGGATTTTCTTGACTTTGGGTCTCAAAATGACACCAGCCTCTTGAATGTTGGTAATAATCCTTTAACCCTTTCAGGACCAGACTTTTTGTTTGCCTGCTGTCTGCAGTCCGTCATGGAGGATTGCTAAAGCATTTTAAGAAGAATTAATCCCCCTTTCCACAGCATTTACTTTGCATTGGTCCCTCGCTAACTTTGCCAAATATTTTTACTCTGGCCTTCATGGGAACTATGTACAATCTTCCGCAGGGTAAACTCCCCGGTCTAAACAGTTGAGACCCTGAGCCAGCAGTCTGGGAACGTGACTTTCGGAAGCACCCCAGATAGTAACAGCATCTCTCCTCTTGTGACGTTGTGTGAAAGAAAAAGAACTGTCACATAAAATTTAAATGTTGAAAAGTAATTACAATATTTGTTCAGGCAATCACCTACTTACTAAGAGGCTCTCTGTCTGCTGTATACTGTTTTCCAGACCAGCCAGTATCTGGTTTGGGAGAGTAGCTGCTGCATTTCTGCCATTCTACCAGCAGGTTTCTCTCGTGGGCAATGCTATATGAGAAGATGTACAGCGTTGTGCGTACATTTAACATCCAACACCAGTGTATCTTAGAAGAATCTGTTTACAGTGTTTCCTTACAGCAATTAATACAAGTATTTATACAATTACGTGGGCCATTTTAAGTTGTGTACCAGAATTTTATCCATCAGATTCTAGTCGTATCCGTACTTAATTTCTGTAAACGATAATGGGACTGTGGTCTGGATTAAATCAAAATTATGCAGGATCCATCGCCATTATAATAGCTATAACAACACCATAAACAAAGCCCATGTGTTTCCATTGCTTTATTATATGGTCTCTTGATGGTGGTGTTTCTTAACATACCCCTACAAATACCCATTTGTGACCAGAAAGAATCACAGGAGTTCTTGTAACTTATAGATGCCTGTCTGTACTGTGAAGCAAATAGTGAACAATGGTAAACAGTTGTATTATTATTATTATTATTATTATTATTATTATTATTAATTTTACAGAAACACCATTTCAGTACAATAGTACATCTGCTGTAGGTTGTTCAAACTGTTAACAATTTGTTTTGTGTAAATTGTTTGTAGCCATTACATTTTTAATTGTTTTGTGTGAATGTTGTGACTCTATCGTTTTACTACACTGTGGCCATACCATGTCCTTCCCCTGGTCTGTGTATTACTGGCAGTGTTTGCTGTGGGATCCATTTTAGGATCTGAATCATTCCTACTTCTAATCATTGTACTGCTTTACATTTTCTGCAATAAAACATTCATGAAATAAATCTACAGTGTCTGAGTCTTGAGTCTAACTTCGCTTTTACAATTCAGGCATGGAGCAATGTTGTCATGTTTTGTGTTGTTTGTTTTAAAGTAATGATAGGAATACAGGTAGACTCTAGAATGAAGTGGCTTACAGATTTAGACAACTTTTAAAAACAAAGGTACAGGTAAGCACTCATCATCCATCCCTACTTTGAAACATTCTGGATTCTCATTTGAAATACAATGATAAACTAACCAATCGGTATGTGTAGATTTCTCCATTGACCCCCCCCTTCTACACTGATAGTTGTTCAGCCCTTCTCTGAAGAGACAGTGAGCTGTGTGTGCCGCAGCACGACTTTATCACAGCCTCTACTCCCCACTGCGGTGGCTTGACCTATTGTTCAAAGAGTTGCCCTCATTAAATTTTCAAAGCTTCCCACTGCCACTGATTAAAGAGGCATTGAACTGCGAGCGGAGATGAAATGGGAAAGCTAGTGCAATTGTACAAATGAAGGGTCAGAGTGTGTGTTTGAAATAAGGGTTATGTAAGTTCGTGAACAGAGTGGACGACAATAACAAGCCACTGGTCTGGCTAAAACCAGTCCAGAGTGAACAGAACAAAGGATGAGTGATGAGGGGGGGAGGGGGAGTGACGGGAGCATAGCAACTGTTTTACAACCAAATCATTGCTCAACACCTATAGAAATAACCAGTTAGCTTTGTGCACACAAGGGCTTCGCCCTAGGGTGAGAGCTGTAGCCTATCAATACACTGAACCGAGATACATTTCTCGGGCTATTCGGGAGATTCAAGAGGACATCCTTCACTCCTATTCCCAGTTCAGGCTGATATCGCACACCTATTCTGAAACTATGTGAATATTCCGTCTAGGAATATATTTGCAATAACTGTATTTCCGTATTGGCAATAATCAACGGAGGCTACTGTTTGATAAATGTACGCTTTAATAAATCACTTTGATTGACTTTATTCACGGTTGTCGCGTTGCATTAATACGTTTGTTGTTATCGCTAGGAAAATGATATCACGTGGTTCTATTCTACCAATGATATCATGTGGTTCTAGTCTACCAATGCCCCAGTAGTATTGAACCATCAATAACAATTTCTCGTTCCCCAATTATTTTAATCTACTGTAGTTAACCTCCTTGCCCTTATTACCTGAAGGCATCCGTGGAAGCAGTGTGCAGAATATACCCATGTACTGTAGGTTTTATAGATACTGAAGGGATATGCAGGAGGTTTAGAACAGCAGTTAAATAGTGTCCTGGCAACGGAAATCTGAACAAGAGACAATCAGAATTTATTAGACAAACACCTTTTTTTGTGCAGCAAAATAATAAATTAAAAAAAAAACTGTATACAATAAAAAATTGTTAGTGAATGATTGTTTTATTCTAAATGTTTTCCTGTGGGAAATGATGAGCAAATATATTTGAATTACTTCTGCCTGTGCAGTATGTAAACTATCGACGATAAATATAGTGTGGTCAAAATAGAAATGATCCATTGTTATACCTGATACAAACACCAGAGGGAGCTGTCAGAAAATAATGTGTGGAGCAGCAGCTGGTACAGCTGGCTGAGGCAGCAGAGTCACATAGCTGAGCTTCCCAGGTCAAACTGACCATCTGAGAGTGGCAAAGATCTAAGCTCTCTTTGTCGATTACTTCCCATAAGATGCAGTAACACAAAGTTGACAAGTGGCTTTGAATATGTGTTTCGGAGCATGCATTATAAAAAGATTTGTAATTTTATTTGAGAGCCTATTGATTAGTCCGAGGAGGGTCTTTCACCACACTGAAGAAAGGCACTGGAGCAGCTGCAGCCCCCCTTTGTTATGCATCAGATGTGCATCTGCTCTGTACATAGGAACAGCAGTGCGTTGCTTTTATGTTTGAAATCTACTGAGACTGCTCATCATCGGTATATTTTAATCATTGCTACAGAACCTTGTGAAAGTCTTGTAAGTTTTAATTCTATCACCTAACCTGATGTACAACACAGGACCTTGCTGGTTTTCATCCTGGTTCTTTGTCTTTGCAAGTGTGTTGCCCCGCCCACAGTGCTAAGTTCTGTTCTCAAAACACAGGTCTGTATGACATCACTAGCTCTGTCATTGTGTGATGTCATTAGCCCTACAAACCATCAACAAAATGCTTTAATGGCAAGCGGAGACTGCTGCTCAACTCGTAAAAATCTAAATGAATGTGTTTGCTTGCTGGCACCCACACAAATACAGGGATGCTACTGGTCACACACAGGTACTTTTGTACAGCTACAAATCTCAAATTCCTCTGCAGCGTTTCTCTGATAGTTTGAAGGCAATCGGAGGCTCAGAGATTCACAGGAAGAAGCGCGTGTTGTACAGTGTGACTCAATGTGTTCCCAATGAAAGGATGAATCCTGGAACACAGTCATTCTCACTGTTTCTTTGTCTGTCGCGCTTTCCCAGGGTTAAAGGTCAACAGCCTCAGCCTTAGAGACAGATTCAACTGCATGCAAAGGTCACTCGTGAGTCCCCAGTGGAGATGACCCCTGCTCTCACAGCCGCACCACATGATAGCACAGAGCAATCAAATCAAATGATCTTTTAGAGAAGAAAACACATTAAAGCCAACCAGTATTGTCGGAGTGAAGCCGGAAAAATATATTTCCTCTAGAAAAATGTACGTAGGTGTGCAGTGTGTGTGTGTTCATCAGAGGTTTTTAACAGAGATCCTATCACAAGATAATAGCATTGAGTACAGTACTTATCTTCAGCTGAGCTTAAAAAGAGACACTGGATATAATGCAGAGCACAGCTTTGCCGTGAGGTACCGATAATAACTTACTGTAGTCAGCAGTCGGTCAGTCAGATTTTCTGTTTAAAGATAGCACCGTTAACTGCAGGTACAACAAGAACTGACAATGTTTAGGTAGGTGCTGCTAACGTCTCCCTGCTGCACAAATATACATTTTCAAACAGCAATAGCCTGCCTTGTGAAAAATTAGATAAACAGAAATCAATAAGGATATTATTGTTAGAATTTGTATTATTATTATTATTATTATTATTATTATTATTATTATTATTATTATTATTATTATTATTATTATTAATACTACTACTACAATGACTACTACTACTGATAATAATAATAATTTGCCTGCTCTTGATTACCTCAGTGACTCCAATGAGCAGGACAGATACAGTTGTCTTGTTTAATTAAATATACAGTTTCATGTTCCCCACAGGACTCTTGATCTGCAGGATGTGCCTGGTACAGTAGTTCATAGACATTCATTACAGTGCTGGTGTATCTGGAGGGTCCTAAGCAGGCAGGTTTGGATTAAATGACCAACCTCCTAATGAATTGGGTTCAAATAAGCCAAATAAATATCTCCTCAAGTTCCTATTTCCACAAACAGGGTGTGTATACACCAAATTCAGCAAGCTGACTAGATTATCATAATGTACAACAGGAGAGCAAGATGTCCCCCCCCCCCCCCCCCCCCTCTCTCTCTCTCTCTCTCTCTCTCTCTCTCTCTCTCTCTCTCTCTCTCTCTCTCTCTCTCTCTCTCTCTCTCTCTCTCTCTCTCTCTCTCTCTCTCTCTCTCTCTCTCTCTCTCTCTCCACACACGCACTCTCTTTAACTGTAATAAAAAATATGATCTTATATAGTATCATTGTATAAACGCATCTTTGCCAGCGTGTGTGTTGGGAAATACACACTCCCTTCTGTGTGGGAGGGTGTATTTCTATAGCCTGCCAAGGAGATGAGATTAGTCACGTCTCAGGTGGGTAACCCCTTTTAAATAAGGCTATAATATGATTCATGTATCCAGGGTTGTTAGGGGTGTTTGTGTGTGTTCCTTGGCTTTATATTATTCTAATTACGTGAGGTAATAGATGCCCCTGTTATATAATGCTTTAATCCCTGCGCTCCTGCAATTGATAAATAGGCTTTCTGTCTCTCTTTCTCTCACTGCTCCACTGTAGAATGGAAAGCCACTGGGTACAGAACAACTATTTATAATCTACAATTAATATAGTAATAGATTTGTATCTCTCTCTCTCTCTCTCTCTCTCTCTCTCTCTCTCTCTCTCTCTCTCTCTCTCTCTCTCTCTCTCTCTCTCTCTCTCTCTCTATATATATATATATATATATATATATATATATACCTGAGAAAGAACCTGTGAATTAAAAATGGATGGGTTTGAAAGAGAGATAGGGGGACAGCTTGTGCACATTTTCCTGGAGAGTAAGAAAAATGTGTTAAAAAAAACATAAAGGGAGGGTGTGGATAGCAGCTGCAGTGTCGATGCCTGATTGCTGGACTCGTGCTGATGAAATCGTCGTCCTGCTTCGTTATAGGGTGCGAGTCTATAGGGAGAAGCTCATTGTAATATTAACCAGGCACAGTCGCACTGTGGCATTATATATAGGCTAATATCTTAGAGAAATCAATGGCAGAATCATTGTGATTCTCTTTACTGAAACACGAGAGGGAATATAGCTATTGGTTAACAAAAAAAAAGAGGAAGGCCCGTATGTGATGGTATTCTGAGCTTCATTTAGCTTTGACGTTATTCCAGTCTGCTGTAGTAAAAGAAGAAATTGTTTATTTAAAAAAAAAGAAATAAAGAAAAAGGTAAGTGCATTATTATTATTATTATTATTATTATTATTATTATTATTATTATTATTATTATTATTATTATTATTTTATTTACCTTTTTATTTATTGGTTCCAAAAGCCGTACATGTGTCTTTCTGGAAAAGAAAGCGGCGTTTAATACATCTTAAAAGACGTTGCTGTTGTTGTTGTTGTTGTTGTTGTTATAACAAAAATGTTAATGTTATAGTAGCGAATAACTGGTTTGACTTGTTGTGCCCAATTTTTATTTTGCCTGTATTCAAAATGAAAAAGATACGTGTTGCCAGCAAATTAAATATATACAATAACACGATGTATTGCTTGAAAAATACTTTTTTAAAACTCAAAATAGAAAACGAGGTCATAATCTACGAATTAAAAAAATGTGTGTGTATATATATATATATATATATATATATATATATATATATATATATATATATATATATATATATATATAAGACAGGTGGCATGCTGTTGTAGTTATGTATATCGGTACCGTTGTTAATATTTCTGTCAATGATAGCCCTTCGTCCCATTTGATGTAATTGCAATTGCTCCACCATCCATTGACCTTATTATTATTATTATTTTATATTAAGATGTTTGGTTGTTTATTATGAGTGTTGGGTGTTTATTCATAATGCAATGGCATACGGGCAGCCTCAAGTGGATTCAATCAAAGGAAAGCAGTGTTGGGTAAATACACCCGAGGTGGCGTGCCCCCGGTGATCTGTGTTAGTTACAACGGTGACAATTTGGGCAATGGACACATAATTAACCCGTACAAACTCGCTATGCTTATTTGAGTTCTTCATTCGTTTGGTTTGCTAGCAAGGTTATATTTCTGATTCCATGAGAAAGTAGTGCTGGGGAGGGCGGGTTTTCTGCGCGACTGGTTTGAGTGGCTCGTAGAATAATGATAGAGAAGCTACACATTATATATATATATATATATATATATATATATATATATATATATATATATATATATATATATATATATATTACACACACACACACATTAAAAAAGGCTAATGAAAAAGTTAAAAAAAAAGCTAGTTTCTTGTCTATATCAAAATTACATTTTTAAAAAAGCAGTTTTAACGTTTATTTATTTGTGTGTTTTATATCGGAGTCACGTTGGATTATTATTAGCAGCGTTATTTAGAATTCTGGGATTCAGGATGGAATTATTCCTTTGTGTATCGAATTGACTGGTTTATTGATTTCATTATGTGTTTTGTAATGATGATTTCCTCCCTACTCATCACAGCCCAGTACTCAAGATGGATGTTTTCATGAAGGGATTTTCCAAGGCTAAAGAAGGGATGGCTGCTGCTGCAGAGAAGACCAAGGAGGGGGTCGCAGTGGCGGCTGAAAAAACAAAGGAGGGGGTCATGTATGTCGGTAAGAGGAAGCAAATGATGTGCATACTTCAGAATAACGGTTAGAATGATATGACTGAAACACCGGTCCAGCGATTTAAGGGGCAGGGCACCGTGGAAAAAGAGAAACAGCCCATTCATTTGTGTCATGAAAATAGGCGGAACCTCACGTGTGCTGCTGTTCTCTCGTTCTTTGCTGTGATTGGCTGAGAGATAATGCATTTCATTAAAGTGGGGCTAGGAGGAGGGTGGTCTGTGGATTTGTGTGTGTGTATATATATATATATATATATATATATATATATATATATATATATATATATATATATATATATGTATATATATATATATATACACCAGGATGATCCCCTGATGCCACTGCAGTAGAATTCTCAATTCGAGTATTGCTGGATAATCTTTCCTTAAGTTTACATGGACAAGAGGACTTCCAGCGCCTCTGCATGTCATCATGTAGAATGCGGTTCCAGGAAATCCAGTCTGTATAGTAGTGTCCAATTTAAAGATGCATGCAAAGTGTTGCAATTTGTGACTTGCTAATATCCCGAAAGAAAAGTGACCTGAAATGTAAGACCAAAAGTAATCCAGTGTTTGAAAACCTGTGCTTGCCAGATGCATGACTTCCCCTCACACATGCGTAAACTTCTGAGCACACCCTCTATGTAAACTTTTGCCTGTTGGTATTGGATTTATCCACTTGTAAAAATCTCCTCCTAAACTCAATGAAGCATTCGGATGAAGAACCATGATGTGTTCTCCAAGCATTTTTGAGATATTTCATTTCTTTTCAAATTGCTATTGGTTCCAATTGCTTGAAACAATACCCCAAGTTCCATTGTATGCATCATAGCTACCCTTCTGCAGGTGCATTAGTGGCAGATATCCACTAGGAGGCGTACATACAAAAAGGAGCTCTATTAGAACCAGATTCATGGCTTAGCACAATCTTGTTTGTTCAGTCCAGCTGTTTTATGCTTTTAAAACACTGTAGCAGAGTCATCTTAATGTGAAACCTAACAATGGGAAAGTGATATTTGAGTTGTTTGTAGGGTCTCCTATAAAACATGGCTCTTAGATAACACAATTATAATACAGTACAGTGTGTTGTAAGTTTCTGGCTGATCCAGTTGGCAGCGTTTCAGAAGATATATATATGCAGTCTAATCAAATGCCCAGAGGAGGAAGCTGTACAGTGAAGTAAGTGCATTGTCCTGGAGTATGGCTGTACATTGCAAATTTGTTTACACACTGTCTAATCAAGTCACATGAGCCAGGTGCGGAGTGAAGACGCCCTAATGGATTTCTGTGTGTTTGTGTACACTGGAAAAAAAACTGAACATGAAAGGCAGCCCATTCTCCAGCGAGAGCCATTTTGAGTGAACAAAAGCAGGGTTATCGATTCAATTCATCTGAATTAAAAATAGGATCAACCCTGGTATTAGATTAACGTTTCTAGATGGAAGAGGCTGGAAGCACACTAGAGAAACACAAGTTCCTGTTCGAGTTTGGACAAAGGGTCCTTGTCTTTTTATGATTTACACGGCGCTCACGTTCGGATACAACACAGTTTAAATGAATGAAATGCCCAGGCTGGATGGAACGATTGTTTATTGGCTTGACTTGCGTCCTACATTATTCCTCAGTCCAGTTGTCAAAGCAGTTATGCTACATAAAAACATAAATACAAAATAGCAGACATTGATGGTGTTTCAACGCAAAGGCTCCATGTGAACCCTTTACAGTAGCTAGAGAGCTGTGGGACGGTAACAGACTCCACAAACCAAGAACAGATTCACTTAAAGGAAAACCTTCAAAAGAAAGAGAGACAGGGTGTGTTTGAATGCAGTTCTCAGTGGAGAGCACAGAGAGACAGGGTGTGTTTGAATGCAGTTCTCAGTGGAGAGCACAGAGAGACAGGGTGTGTTTGAATGCAGTTCTCAGTGGAGAGCACAGAGAGACAGGGTGTGTTTGAATGCAGTTCTCAGTGGAGAGCACAGAGAGACAGGGTGTGTTTGAATGCAGTTCTCACTGGAGAGCACAGAGAGACAGGGTGTGTTTGAATGCAGTTCTCAGTGGAGAGCACAGAGAGACAGGGTGTGTTTGAATGCAGTTCTCAATTACAGTGTGATTTGTTATGGCTTTACGTGTATTTATATTAAGTTTGATTCATGACAGATACAGACTACATTTCTGAAATGGAGAACAGCTAATGTGATCTGCATGTTTTATTTAAAAAAAATACTCTCTTTATATGTTTCTAATACAATTTAGTCTATTTTTGATAACTTAATAAGTCGTGTATAGAGTATCTCATATCACAGTTCGACCAGCTTTGCAGACCTCTCGTCCAAACTGTATGAGATGACATCTCTTAATCAGTAAGAGACACCAAACACACAACGTACAGTATCCACACACAACCTAGAGCCACGTTTGGTGGATATTTAATGTTGTGGTTCTGTTGCAATAGCCAGGGCAAAGACGGAGGACTGTTCAGCATCGTATTTTGCGCCTGTATAAGACTTGGCCCACATTGTGATTATAAGTATCCAATGTGTTCACAGTGTGAGTGCAGTGTAGCTGAGCAACTTCTGTTACGGTGTGCTGGTTACTGTATTGCTTTTACTGCACTTCTACCTCAGGGGGTTTCACGAGGCTGGAATTGAAGATGGCTGAGTAGTATAGGATGCCTTCATTAGCAGTAGTGGAGTTTGGAAGCTGCTCGGTAGCTGTCGCCATGCATTTGTCGGTTAGTGATGTGTAGCATGAAAGAGCCCTGCAGGTGCTGTGACCCAGTCAGCCAGACAGTCTCAGATGCTGGCTACTGGTGCTGGAGAGAGCAGATGCAAGCTGAGCAGAAAAAGGTAAAGCGGGGTGGGGTGGGGTTGTGCGGGGTTGGGCGGGGTGGAGTGGGGTGGGGTTGAGCGGGGCGGGGGTTGGGGTTGAGCGGGGTGGGGTGGGGGTTGGGGTTGGGTTGAGTTGGGTGGGGTTGAGCGTGGTGGGGTGGGCAACGAAGGTCAGAAATGTGTGTCAGAAAATCCATTGTATTTGAATGTTTTTTTTTTCTGTTTATATTTCTGTTTACAGTTTTGTTAATATAGTTACAAAAAAATGTTATTTTTGTCTTCATAGCATCTTGTTAACAAGTCTGCATTTTCACCGTCCTGTAATCTGCTGTTTCTCTGCATAATAACATTACTAAGGCACTTTGCGATCATTTTTGCATGGCAATGGCAATAGTGGCGCTCTTTATCCTAACACAGTTAAAAACACAGCCAGCACCCTGCAGTTATTCATCCCATTCAGATGACTTTAGTGGCTGTTAAAATGCATGTTTTTATGGGTAGACCAATAACAGAGACTTAAATTGTTTAACAAGAAAGCAATTGAAACTGGAACTGCATCAAAAGCTGGTTGTACAGTCCAGTGATGCAATAGTGCAGTTTAACACAAGAATAGGCCACTGCAAATCCTTGGTTATTACTCCAGTGGTAAAGGCTTTGTAACAGTGTTGGATAAGGTATAGTGCAGCTCCCTAGGTTTATGGGGTGGAATAAGTCCTCTTTTCATGGTCTCTAGTTTAACGCTTGTTCAAAGATGAGCTGGAGTAGCTAGTTGGCATGGCTACTCCCCCCCCCCCTTTCTATATGAATGTTAAACCTGAGAGACTGAGCAAGCTCGCTGGGCTTGAGCGAAGTGACAGGAATAAATGCTGTAATTTTCTCTTTTGGGAGCCCTGCTGTTGAAAACCATTTGCTGTGGTCACATGCTTGCAGATTCCAATTAAGTAACCCTTGCAGAGAGCCCTGGCGCATTCTCTATGGTCAAAAAACAGAGTCACAGAAAAGAGATTACTTTACTCATTCACAAATGACCCAATCAGTATATTTAAAGGAACTGTCATTAGGGGAAGTCAAGTCTGGCTTGTTAATTAATGGAGACAGGGTTTCCTTTCATTTGATGGCAGCAGTAAAACAAGTTCAGCTGAAGACACTTGGGTTATACCACTGGGAGCTGGTGCTGCAGATGCATGTTGCATGCTGTGTAATTGGCTTTGCAGTACAGCTTCAACAGATTGTGACCTTTGTGGGTGAGTGAGACTACACATTTAAAAGTGTAATAAATACTGGCAAATACAGTCCCTAGGTTTCTCTGTGACCAAAACTTGATTATCCAAAACTCCTGATTACCCAAACCCATTCACCTGTAATCCATTGATACACATTCATCAAAAGACCCAGTTTGATCCGAACACCCTTTATGTCGCCGGTTTGCATGAACTGTAAATAATTTAGTTGGTGCTACAGCGGGCTCCCTGTTGGTTTTCTTAGTACTCTAAGCCAGTTGTGTGTTTCCATGTGGGGGTGGTTTGGGATACAGTGGATCCTAATGAATGAATGGCATATGTAACCTGTGGGTTTTTTCAGGGTTTTTCTTTGTTATTTTCATTCAAACTGGTAGGTACAGGACACCCCTGTCCAGTACATGTTATAAACAGTTTGATTGAATAGCAGAAAAAGAAACTGGTTTTATGTCCATTCCACTAAGACAGTGCTTAAGGGGAATCATAGAATAAATAAGTGAGATCATTAGAATGAGCAGAAACCATGTTCTTTTGTGTTTAGTGCAACACCCCACAATGTGCCCTAAGCTGGGTTTTGTCAGCATTGCTTTGCATTTGGTGAACAAGCCACTAAAGATGATTTCAGTATCCACATTACCATCGCTTCAGTGTTGCTGACTTTCTGTGTGATCTTTCTCGTTGTCGGTGGAGACATGCTGAGCATTCCACTCCAGACACCTGCTTCATGTATCACATGAGCGAATGGGAAGATGAATAAATCATATGCAAATGATGCTGAAATCTGCTTATTCCACAGGTAGAACAAACCTGTTATGTATGAGTTCATTTGACACCTTCCTCCCTCGTTTATTCCAGATATATGGTGGCTATTTAAGGAGGTAATGGCATATATTTCAGGTAGCTGCAACCATAATGTAGCATGGCCACCTTAATTCACACACATCACTGGTAATTCTACTGACAAAATGTTAGCGTTCTTAATGATAACAGGAAGAAACCTATTAAATGTAAAACAAGACTCTCAGCATTTGCAACTCAATATTCCATGTTCTGAGTTCTGTTTTAAAGGTCATCCTGTTTTTATCTATACAGTAGATCCATCACTTTCAGCTCCAGAGCAGTTAAAATGCAGACATGTAGAAATACTAAAATAAACTACAATTCAGCCTGACTACATTATGCAGTGAATGCCCTTTAACTGCATCTGTTTCTTTCCCATGAGTGGAGGCATGTCCTGGCATTTTCAGTGCAGACACTACTGGAAACATCTGCCCTAGAAACTGTCGCATCACTGTCCCACTCTGCCTGAGTTAACAGTATCACTGTCCCACTCTACCTGTGTTAACAGCATCACTGTCCCACTCTGCCTGAGTTAACAGCATCACTGTCCCACTCTACCTGTGTTAACAGCATCACTGTCCCACTCTACCTGTGTTAACAGCATCACTGTCCTACTCTACCTGTGTTAACAGCATCACTGTCCCACTCTGCCAGCTTCACTATTAACTCAGGTAGAGTAAATAGATAACCTGTATTGCATGTCACATCCAACTGCCTCATTATTTTTGTGCAGTCAAGCAAACTGAGCAGCAGAGCTTAATACAGCCTTCTTAATGGAATGAGCTGCGAAGATAGGCTGAAGGAACCGAATCTGTTTAAAGAACAAAGAAGAATTAAGGGGGACTTGATTGAAGTCTTTAAAATCTGAAAAGGAGTTAACATAGTTAAACCAAACCAAAACTTGAAGTGCGGTACAGAAACCAGGACCCGAGGACACAGTTGGATATTAAGTGGAGAGAGGCTTAGTACAGAGAGGAGGAGACACTTCTGCACATAGAGAGTGGTGAGGGGGTGGAATAGGTTACCTACTTATGTTGCTGAGGCAGAATCACTTGGATCCTCTAAGACCCAACTGGGTGGGGTTTTCAGGGAATTGTGGGAACGCACTGTTACAGTAATCCTCAGTTGTGCTTCGCGTTTCGTTCCCCCACCAAAATCCTTACAAGAAAATATATAAAAACAGTATGTGAGCTGCAAGCTTGTGCACGTACTAATGTTTTCTTACAAGTCCTTGCGCCACACATCAAAACTACAGACCGTTTAGATTCAAGCTGAAACTGGCCATATTGGAAGGCATGCTTTTTACCAGTCAATGCGGGCGGCCCAGGTTTCCAATACTGTTCGCTGTCAGCCAATATTCACCCGCGCTCGATTGTAAACACCAAGTGAAGTCATATAATCAATCTCATCAGGGCACTGTAAAGAGCTTTTAATAGAGGCATCTTCCAAAGGGTAACGCGCTAAGGCCTTGCATTTGATTTGATTAGTGAGAGTGTAATAGCTGGCACACGTCCTAAAAGTAGAGCCAGGAGATTTATACAGTCTGCAGTGCCCCTTCACAGAACCATCCCCGACATCCATTTATGCAAATGCTTCTGCAAAATCTGCGACCTGTGTTTTTGGTTCAGAAGCTTCAGGTTGGCTATAATGAGCAGCATAAGGTTTGATGAGACTCTGGCAAAACACTGTTCATTTCAAGGTTGGCAGACAGGCTCTACATAACAAACTGATTTGAATCAGCCACTGACAGACTGTGCATCCTTGGATAAGTCAGTCCAAGCCAGGGATCAAAGTTTAGAAATTTACAACTGAATAAACTGCATCTCAGAATAACAATCTCTATCTATCTATCTATCTATCTATCTATCTATCTATCTATCTATCTATCTATCTATCTATCTATCTATCTATCTAAACTATGCACAAGACTGGATCAGGTTAACCGCTTTCCTCAGAATCATTAAATTCCTTGATTTGGGTGTGTATTTCACCAGTGCCATGCTGTTATTATAAACTCAGTGCAGTAACAATGTTAAGGTCTGTAGGAAAAACCACACAATTACAGTTAGGCAAGCTTTATAATACCGTTTTATGCATGCATATCTATAAATAGGACAGGCGTTGATAAGCTATTCGATGGGTCTTCGAAAGCTGAGTATTTTGAGTCGGAGACAAAATAATTGCATAAATAAAACATGAGTGTTAGAAATAGACGGTGTTGAGGTCATGTGATTGAATGTGATTTTTATCCCGACTTGTTGATCATTATCTGGTGTTGAATTATGAGCCATGGTTTTTATATGTCATTGATTCACACGCCATGTACAGTATACAGTACACCGATGTACTCTTTTGCCAATATATCTCTAAATATGCATCATGAGTTAATCAGTGGCATGTCATCTGGCTGGATACTGGTTGCTTGTCTGATGATGTGTTGCCCATCCCATTATTACACCCTCTTCTGGCAGTCTCCTTGTGGTAAGTGCTGTTTTCTGTGCTGCCATCCAGCTGGAGACGTTTCAGTCAGCGGTGGTCATGCTGGTTCTGGCTCTGGGAATGATAAAAATGCTCCGATACGACCCCAGCCTTCCTCATTTCAGATTCACAGAGCTCTTTACGCAGCTTCATAGATAGGGAAGCTCGACCTCCATGTGATCATTACTGTTGGGCCACTCTGTTTCATGGGGGAGGGGTGAGGTGTGATGCAGGGAAGATCCAGATAGGTGAATCTAATGCATGGCTTCTTTTCTGGCTGGGGTGGGTACTAATAAAAGGACAGTGCCCCTTTATAATGTGAAACAATTGAGCCGTTCACAGTGTCCAGGTACCCAAGGTATAGAGGCTGCGGCTGCCAGTGGGGTCAGTTCTAGGACAGCAATCAGTAACAGAGGTCTGATTAAAATAGAAATCTATAACATTTTCATTTATGAATTCTCACCTATATTTAGAGAGACAGAGACTGGTTTAGCTGATATGAATAGTAATGCTAAATAAAGGAAATGTGTATAGAGAGTGAGAGCTGAGATAAACTATTGTACACCTGTATAAAATGGCATGATCTTGTCTCGGTGAATCCGACTGGTGCTTCTGTATCACACGGGGTGGAGTCTCTCTGGCAGCCACACAGAGGGGCGGAGTCTGGCAGCCACACAAGGGGTGGAGTCTCTCTGTTTGGTGCTTCTGCGTCACACAGGGGGGCGGAGTCTCTCTGTGTGGTGCTTCGGCGTCACACAGGGGGGCGGAGTCTCTCTGGCAGCCAGGCAGGCTGTGTGGCAGTGACCTCTGCAGCAGTTTGAAGGTGACAGTGAAGGAGCTGGTGAGCCTCCCCCGTTCGTAGTAAATAAAGACCTGACGTCAGACAGCACTGATGGATGCAGGGCACTGGTGTGCTTTAATGTGTGTTTCTGGGTATAGAGGAGAGCTATAGGCTCTGTTTATGTTCTCAGTCTCCCTCTCGGGGTCTGTTTGTTTGCGGACAGATGGGCTTTCCATAAGGTTTTGTTTCTTTCGCAGCTTCTGATTGCAAGGATTTTGTCTCAGAAAAGGAAAAATGAAACCCTCTATTGGGATGCTTCTGCAGTAAAATGTTGTTTAAAAAGAAAAATCTGTATTTCTGTAATGTGTTGTATACATTATCTAGCAACATGAAGCTTGCTGCTACTAACATAGTTATTCAGATATTAAAATTCTGTGCGTAATCTATTCAATGATCAAAGAGGATGTGATTATACATGATAATCCCAAAGCTCCTTATCACCCCTGGACAGGCTTATCCATCTATATATTTTCATTCATTTTAATAAGTGACAATTGAAAATGGTGTGCTTTCTGCAAGCACAGAGTTATCTATGGGTCTAAAATACCTAGATCTCATTTGCAAACCCCCACCCTTACAAACTGCTACAAAAAAACAAAATACTACTGAAGTGTTCTCCTTTCTCCATCTTTCTCCTGTCCACCCTTTTAGAAGTTATCCACAATAAGACAGCCCATCCAGGGCAGTGTGCAGCTACAATGCAGCAACTGTAATTGAATTGTATTATAATTGCACTATAATGGCCGTAGATAGTGCTAGAGCACAGTATGCTACTGCAGTGACGTTCAAAGGACGGTCTGTTACAAGTTGACAAGATAACAAGAACATTTTCAAAGAAGATTTAAGGAACAGCCAGAAAAGAAAAAAAAAACCTGGTAATCGGATGCTTGTGCTACTGTGTGTTTGTGCGTGCGTGTGTGTGTGTGTGTGTGTGTGCGTGCGTGCGTGCGTGCGTGCGTGCGTGCATGTGACCTCCGTTTGCTGATGCAGTCTGTCAGCTTGTGTCTTAATGTGAGCATCACCCCCCCCCCCCCCCTTTCTGTCTTTCAGAGTGGTACGATCTGCTTCATCAGTCACAACTCATCCTAGCCTCTTAAATCTCATTAACATCATCATGGCCAACATTAAACCGGTTCATCTTTTTTTAAAGGGGCAGCCTAGAGATTCTCAGAGCAGGTTTAGCTGTGTACTCTGTCACTTTGAGAGTGTAGATAGTTGTAGGCCATCTGCACTGAAATGGAATGGCTACTTTGCAGAAAAGTCTGGTCCCCTCCTTCAGAGATCTCATTCATCTGGAGCACAGCGAAGATCAATAAACCTTGTCCTGTGGCATGAACAGCCTGGACCACAGCTGCCACCATATGGAGCAAAATGATGCAATGTTATATTGAACCTTATGTTGAGTGTGTTCACTCTGTGTACAGTAAAGAATGCAGGCCACATTTTCAAGCAAAGACAAGGTATAAACTAGATGTGAAAAGATGTATTGTATGTATGCTGACCTGTGTAATGCCCTGGTAAATAACAATTTGAATGAGAATCTTTACTCTCAATCTTTAGATAATTCTGGTTATTTCATCAAGGTGTTATAAAGCCAGCCTTGTGGTTTAATGATTCTCTCATCTGCAAGCCGCGCTGCTGTTGCTGTGTGTTTTAAAATCTCAGAAATCTTGTTAACAGCTTAACAGCAGGCATCAGCAGGTAGTAAATGGACACTTTGACTTATCGATCTTTGGAAACCGCTCGGAGGAATACAGATAACCTGATAACGGCGTCTGTGTGTGTGTGTGTGTGTGTGTGTGTGTGTGTGCGTGCGTGGGTGTGTGTCTCATTACGCAGGAAATGCACATAAATGATGCATGGTGCTTCTGTATTCGAAGTTGTGTTTACTTTAAAAGTAGTGTGACATTTTGATGGGTCACAAAGCAAATGAAAGACTGCTACCCTTGGTTTTACACACTACACTGTAGCTTTCTCACTAATCGAGAGTCCTCTTCTGTTTTCAGGGAGCATGACCAAGGAAGGAGTGGTGCACGGTGTCACTTCCGGTAAGTGGAGATATTTTCTAAAGCAATAGAACCCTGGAGAGAGGTCATTACTGGATCCCTTCCTGATTGGTGGAGGAAAGTTCTCAGTTTATATAATGGACAGCTGCTCATGAGACAGCTACCGCATTCTGAAATATCCATCTCCACCTCCATCTTAGATTACCTTCTTGGTGTGGGGGGGGGGGGGTTACATATGGTTGCTTTCCAAGGAGACAAACTCCACAATTACTGTCTCACAGCTGTGCCCAGCATCACAGCCACAGTGGAGCTGCCTGGGTGTGACAGAGCGTTCCATTTCTTGATGGGGGGGGGTTTCCTTTGATCGCACCCCCGGGGGAGAGAGTCTGATGATTTTGGACTGTGAAAGTATGATGCCAGTGAGGGTTCTTGAGGGTGTAGCTTTGAGGTGAAGCATGTCTGCAGCAGTGGACCTGTGCAAGGACAGGTTTGCAGGTAAAGCAAAAGCTGCACACTGCTAATGTAACAGAACTGGGGGGAGAGCCCTAAAAATACAGATTGCATCATTAAACACTGTCATTTTTTTAATGCAGTGTTAATGCATGTCTTTCATGGGTATTTTTCAGTATTACTGCAAACCTACTGCGTCTTTTTCATAGCGATGAGGCTTTTGCATTTCGATTCTGAGATCTGAATTCATAGTTTCAGCAAATAAGTTTGTTATTTCCTTAAGAACTAGACCCAGGATCAATTTTAAAGACTGCGTTTAGGAATGTTTTCTAAGGCCTGTTTTTTTTTTTTTTTTTTTTGTTAAATGAATTTATAATCATTCCGTTTAATAGCTCATTACCCTCTCTAAAACAGCTGAAAAGAGGTTACTTGGATGTGCCACATAAAATGTAGAGCATACTAAAATAGTCCTTAAACATTATTAAATTAATCAAAGTGTACTTAGGTTTTGTTAATAGGGCCCAAAGCCTTGAAAATGGCCTCTTTTCTTGTTCTGTTCTTTGCTCTTTAATTGAGCTTCTGGTTCTTCCCTGCCAATAGAGCGACTATTGAGTTGTGAGTCATGCAGAGTGCACCAGACACACTCAATTTGCATTAATTTCATGTCGGTGAAACAGTAATTTTGAATATATTGAATACTTATGAATAGCGCATGATTCTCAAGATCATTTCATTACAAGTGTCTGCAGTGGCTTGCATGCATGTCAATGTAGTAAGGGTTTGTCATTATCGCCAATTAGTATCACACTCCCTGTGCTCTCTTACAGTGGCAGAGAAAACAAAGGAGCAGGCCTCCCAGCTAGGGGGCGCTGTTTTCTCTGGAGCAGGTAACATCGCAGCAGCCACAGGCCTGGTAAAGAAGGACGAATTCCCCACTGACATGAAGGTAAGCACAGAGTTAGCCAATTCGGACAGTTGTCTGACGTTTTTAGTGACACACAGCAAGAAACTTCGAGTGAACATGCATTTCAGTGGGATTATCAGACATCCCCTTGTGGCTAACGTCTCCTCCTTTCTGGCAACGTGACCTTGGCAGCTCTCTCTTAAGAAAGTCTACAAGCTCTGCTAATTGATTAGCCTTAATGAATCAGTTAGTGGTAGCCTTTGACAGTGGCAGTGGTTTAGCGTTACTTAGCCCATTATTAAAAGCAGGAAAGTCGAAGCGGCTGTGGCAAGCTGACCGGAGCTATGTTTACAGCTAGACCGAACAAGACCAGACCACTTTAACTAGGGTTTTAAGGACATTACTTGGCAGTATTTTTGTTACTTTTGAATCCAGCTCCCTGTTGTATAAGGCATTGTGCGGTGACAATTCATAAATCATCTCTACAGCTTATGTACTGAATGTGTTCTTCATGGACGCGTAGGAAGGGTTTCAGCCTGGAGAAAATGAGATTTGAGCAGCGTGTGGAGACTAGCAGATAAAACAGAGAGAGTAAGAGCAGAGAGGCTGGGTGAGATTAAAAAAGACTTTTACCAAATCAAGAGCCAGCCAAGCTGTCCCCGCTTAGAGTCCTTCAACTTCATTATTTTCATTTTGTATTTTTGTTTTGTAGTGGTAGTTTTTCAAACTAGTTTAACCTGTACAGCATGCTGAGAAGTTGTTTGAAAGAAGCATTTGGAAACACTGCACTGGCCCGGCACCTCTATGTAATCCAATACCATAATACATTCATATGCCAGCCGTGATAATGATGCACTCAGTGCTTAGGGACCCAGGTTTGTTCATGTCTGACACTGAACCCTGTTCATAATTAGTACAGGAACTTGTCATCTCACCTTAACAAAGATTCACAAGTATGTGTTTTAAACCGTAGGCAAGGTATGAGACCGATCCAGATAGAATTCTGGAACGTAATCAGACTAGAACCTGTCAGTGAAACTCGTCGTTCTCAATGGGACTGATAAAGTAGCTGCACTGGTCTAGTTTATTGCACCATTGCTATGTAGCAACATTGTTAATAACAGAAGTGAAAAGGAAAGTCATGGAGACGTGTGTGGAGCAATAGTTCTGCGTTGCTTCCTCTGTATTTCACAGTCAGATCATAATTCACATATTGGGTTAAGTCTCTGGGTTTTGTACTACATGTACTACACTGTGTAAACACCCTTCACTGTCTTCGATATTTCCTGTAAGTCAGATAGAAGAATAACGAGGCAGCACTGCTGACCTTGGGCACTACAAGCTCCGAGGAAGAGTATTGCCTGCTGCACTTCACCCTCATTAGCACAGGACAGACCTTTCCAAAGGGTTTCTCCCTGCCTTGGTTTCTGGCTGCATGAAATCTCATTAAAACCACCTTCTGGAGCACCAGCCCTCTGCCTAACATGAAATGCTTGTACCCTAATCTGGCAAGCTCTGGGATTCCTAGGGTTACATTCAATGTCAAGGTGACCTAATTGATTTGATTAGCTGAGGTTAAAAATAAAGAAGCCGATAGCCCAAGATACTTTAGCTTTTATTCTCAGAGCTGGTCTGAAAATAGCAGACAAGGAAATGAGGCTCAAGCTCTTCAGAGCTCCCCTGTCAGTGAACGCAGCCTTGCACCAGACACGGGCTCGCAGGATCTCACCTGGAATTAACAGTGACTTGCACTGCACAGGGACCTCGATTCAGAGCCACACTCAAAAGCAAGCAAAAGCGGGACACGCTGCAGTGGAGAACAACCCTACTGCTGCTCAGGAGCTGTGACGCTTTTGATAGGCTTTAGTCAGGGAGACATCTGCAGTTTGCAGAGCCGTTTGTTTTTAAATAATATCACCTGTTTAAGTACCATGCAAAGATGATTAATAGCTCAAATCTGTTAATGTAGAAGTTGGAGATAAGGTTTGTGCTGCAGTGCACTTTTTCTTTTCCTTAATCACGTCTTCTCTCTTGATGACAAATGAGTTTAATTAGAGAGTCTTGTTCTATATGTCTCCGGTCAGATTCGTCTGAATGATTCAGATTCACAATGAAGCACTGTTACGAAGATGATTGTAAGGTGGCCCCAGTGATACCATTGCTTTCCATGCTTGCATATTTGTGTGCAGGGGTTGAGGGGTGCATATCAGAATGATCTACAAAGGGGTAATTTTTTACACTGAACTCCAATAAAGGAATCTCCAATGGTTGCAATACACTTGTGTATCCACCAGATGTCTCTGTTGCTCCATTTAGATGCCATTTGATGTCACGCGCATGACACCTTCATATCTGTCCCATTACGGACCAGGGCGTGGCTTTGTAATCTCTAGCAATTGCCTCGGTGCCAGGGTATTATCACTGACTCACTGTAGGTATCATCTCACAGACCCGCTATCATGATTTATACTACTGGCTGAGCTCTATTATCAGTTCAAAGCAGCTTTATTACAAGACGGTACTCTCAATTACAGTGTTCAATGGGGAGGGCCAAAAACAGGGCTAGCTGTGTTTTAATACCGTAGAGCATTACAGAATGAACAAACCCACATTTTCTTAAAAGAGAACGCTGGTTAATGTTACAATTTATACACATTCATTTGCACCCTGTTTACTTCAAACGCACTTATTACATCCACGCGCTCTATATACAGCTGGGATAGTGACTGCCAGATTCTGGGATTCCTCTCGGCTCTCGTCAATTATCTTATCAGAGGCTGTGTTAGCTCCTGATTAATTGTGTAATTGTGCATTGCCATTTATTTCTCCATTTGATCAAGTTTCCCTTTGTGAGCCTAACAGACCACAAAATATGTCCCTGAGTTAGTATTTGATTGCTCTCCCTATGATTGATGTGTACACCCCCGACCTGCGTGGGGCACTGTTCTGTGTTCTGTTACTGAGCGTGTGTGTGTGTGTGTGTCTCCACAGCCTGAGGAGCTGGGGCAGGAGGCGACAGAGGAGCCCCTGGGAGAGTCACTCCTGGAGCCCGAGAGGGAGACCTACGAAGAGGCCCCACAGGTGAGTCCACTGAGGAAGGGGGTGACTCCCAACTCCTACACCAGGGATGGAAAGAAGACTTGATCAATTCCTGAGTTTAATCAGACACACCTGAACGTGTTACCGATGCACTAATCAAGCTCCTAGTAAAACCTGTAATGGGTGAAACTGCTACTCTTCCATCCCTGTACATGCACACAGGCAGACAACCACAGTGGTGCATTGGCGCTCTGTAGGAGCCACATGTGCTGTACTAGACCAGGGGTGGCCAAAGTTGGCCATTCCAGTCCTGGTCTTTGTTCCAATAATAATAACCCTCCAACCAGACCCTAAAGTAGTTGATTATTTCATTTCACCTGTGAGGAATGGCCCTCCAGCACCTTGATTGGAAATCCTGCACTAAACACAGTTCTTAAAGACTTTCATTACATACCAGGATTCACTTACTGCAAGATACACCAGCTGCTTTTGAGCTGGCTGCTATTGAGTACAGCTTCAAACACGCGCGTGCTCACAAGCAGACAGCAGGCACCTGATCCCTGTTCACAGATGCTCTGTAACCAGCAATTTCTCAGCAACCTTCCTTTCCAAGAATGGATAATAACAGGCTGACTGATCCAAATCAATAGACGAGCAGGGCAGCTGTCCCAGCACACAATGAGCTAGGCAGTGCCGACTGGGCTGTGAGTGGATTAGCAAAGGATTGGCAGAGCGATGGCTTTGGAGTCGGGCTTGATTCCTGTCTCCCGCCCTGACTCCACTGTGTGTAACATACTCAGCGCGTGTCCAGGATTTAAATCGTTTTTAATGTGCTTCAGCAATGGACTGGTAACATGTTCAGCACTCATTCAGCCCTCTTTACCATGGTTAGCTGTTGCCAGACTGTGCTAGGCACAGTACATGGTAAACCGTGTCCACCTCAAACACTTTCCCTTGTCATCAGAACGTCACTATATCACAACCAGCCTTTGTGATACCACCGTGGTTTATCGAATATCTGGCTTAGCAGCCCTGTGCAGATTTCTGTTGTCTGGATATTGTCCTGTATAATTCAGCATACTACGACTAAAAGGGTGTACGTACACATATACACAATGTAAAGTGGAAAGTAAATACTGGTGACGCTTTAAAAATCAACACATATTCTTCATGGGTAGCTACAATGACAGGCATGTTCAGATAAGACAGCAAAGAGTGCCGAGGGAACTCTCCTTTAGCTCTGATAGTACCATCTGAACACAGTGTAGTTTACTAGGTAACTGTAGACATACTGTAGTATACTATGTTATAGCACAGTATACGGACAGTACTTGAGGTTGAAATGGGTCCTCTCTCCCGCATTCTCTTCCTCCTGTTGTTCCACCCCCCACCTCTCTGTGTGTATGCCTCTCTCTCACTGTCCCTCAGCCAGCTGTTACTGAGTGTGTGGGTGTGGGTGTGATGCAAACACCCCAGTGCAATCTGGGAAATGATAAGAGACAGTACAGCCGCTGTGCTTGTCTGTGAACAGAATCCTACTAAAAAAAAAAACAAAAAAACAAACACAGCTCTAACCATGCCACACAGTAACAAGAGCTTAGGACAGCAATAACCACCCCTCTACTCCCTATCCTACAGCTCCCTTCATCCTGCCACATGAGCACAGGTTAGACAGAAATCACTGGGCGTTAGCAGGGGCTGATGGTGGCACTGTCTTGTTAATTCAGGCTCTGCTCTGCAGTGATGCTGTATGCATTTAGCATCTGATATCGCCCTCTTGTGGTATCAGGGGAGAATTACAAGAGTACACAGGACAGCCTGACTTGGGAACATGCAGGTAGACATGTTTTATTAAAAAAAAAAAAACTTTTATAACAACAAGAAAGTAAATGTCCCAGAAGTATCTATGTATAATTCACTCAATGTATCCTTTTTTTCTCTTTTTATCGTTACAGGAAGATTATCAAGAGTATGAACCAGAAGCATAAAGCTGACCGGGTCTCCCAGGCCAGTCCAACCAGCTACAGCACAATACTACTAAAAATACTACTACTACTACTACTAAAAATAATACTGTTAATAATCATAATAATAATAATATCAACACCCCAACCCTCACAGTGACCCCTGGTGCAAAAGAAATATATCTATGAATATGTTCTTCCTTAAAGAAAAAAAGGACAAAATGCTCTTTCTCTAATACATTTGGATCTTCATGTTTTGTGTAATGTGCTTGTTCTAGTAACTGATGTTCAATTGCATTAGCTGGGTCTCATTGCCTTGACTCCCTCCCAATGAAATGAGACCTGCGCTCGCTGTGTGTAAACTAGTGTTGGTGTACATGTGTGTGGTTTAGATGTTTCCTATCTCCTAGTAAAAACAAGAAGAATAACCTCAGAGATGCCGATATACAAACATGACTCCTGTAGAGCTGTACATTGCTTGTATGTGCGGGTTATCTTTTTTATGTACCCCTTTATTTATTTGGTGTTTTCTACATTGTATCTTTACAGATGTTCGTAAAATCATTCCAGTGAAGAATCCTTAGACCAAAAAAAAATAAAATTTACAAAAAAAATATATATATTAATAATATGTGAGTGTGCGTAACGAAACCACGATTCTAATTAAAAAATGGGTGTAAATGTGTCTCACAAGAAATATCGAGTGAAACAGCTGTGTCAACTGAACCTGTGCTTCATGTCAAACGCAGGAGCTAATAAACAGGAAAATGTCTGAGTGTCAAGGAAGGCAAAATATCTGTAAATGAAAGAATAAAGAAAAATGTTGTGTTTTATGCCTGCTTGTGTGCTTTTTTTTTTTTTAAGCCAAATGTTTTCTCGTGTGACGGTTATAGTTAAATACGATATGAGTTTGTTCAGGACACAACACAAGAAATTTGAAAAATGTATGAATTACTATTAATGATCATGTGATAGGAACCACTGGAGTCAAGTCCTCTCAGATTGCGGGTCCCCTGGACCCTCATGTTAGAGCATAGGTATATGTAGGGGAGAAGATGTGGTGGGAGGAATGTATGTCTTCTGATAGAATTAGATACTGCATTGAAGTAAGTAAATGCTTCGTGGATCTGGCCCGAAGATAATCCTTAAAGCCAGGGCTTGTAATGTACCACTAGACTCCTTTTAGCGCTGCTAATTCATAAGAATTATTACGCCAGTAATGGTAATTAAATCTGCACGATAATTGCTTCATAAACCTAACTTTCCTCTGTTGTATTTGAAATACTGCAGGTTCTCCAGTATCAGTGATTCATTTGGAAGCAAACCCTTTTCCCAAAGGCTTCTATTTACATTTTTATGAATGTTTGCAAACCTAAAGGATTAACCATTAGGAACATTTCACAGCAGAATACATATTTAAACTAACATTTCGATGCAGGTGCAAAGACAAAACAAAAAAAACTGTAACAGGACAACAGGACAAGAGACAACTTTAGTTGCAGGTGTTTTCCTGAGTTGTTTATTATTTTCAGAGAACTTGGCTTTGAATGTGACCCTGCTTCTAGTAAAAGGACAGAAATAAAGAAGATGTGATATACACAATGGAGAGCTGTTTGCTTTGAAAGAAGCCCATATGGTTTTGATGTTAGTAAAGGTTCTCTGGTCTCAGATTCATGGGCTTAAGTACCAGGCAGCAAAACTGCGTGCGTTTGCATTTGGGCAGGAGCATTTGTATCTGGGGGTGGAGTGGTCTGTTACAGTTTAGACAAACATCGAAGTTGCAGTCAAAGCAAGTCTGTAGCGGCACTGACTGCTATGCAGTTGGAGAGTCTCAAGTCATTAAAGCTGCATACAGAACATAATTAGTATGCAATATTTGCTTTAATTATTATTAAAATCTTGAACCAGCAGAAGAACCTCCCCAGTTTATAACAGCAGCACGGAGCATTCCTGGAATTCCAAAGAGTGCTCTGCCACATGTGTAGGTCCAGCATTAATAGAATACAAATAACACACTCCTGGTTATAAAGATACCAGATAACTCCCTTTCTCTGAGTCACTGTCTATTTCAATTCCAGTTCAAGCTGCACAGGAGGCTGTACAGCAGGTAGCAGAGTCCTCTAAAGATACAACCAAAGCAGGTGAGTGTCTCCCCATCATGACAGCTTTAGCAGCATCACTGTTCTGCCTGAATACTGGAAGTGAAAAGTGGCTTGCTTAGGTGTACTGCAGCCACTTTAGGACCTCCGATGCGGTTAATGTGATAACGAGCCACACAATGCACTTAGCATTACTGTGGAGGTTTATTACATTCCTGCACTGCCCTATGAGCGCTCTTCATTTCCTATCCTGAACGCCCACTCTCAAACCTTATGTCACTGCGAGGGGCTAATTTGAGAGCAGCAAAGTTATTCGTGACATGAGCTTCAAAAACCTTGACCTTCAGAGGTGCAGGGCTTGTGAATTGGAGCGCTGTGCAGTTAACATTATTGACAGTGTTTGAAATCATCCACTAAGGCGTAAGTAGTTGTTCTTCAATGCACCCATTGAGTTACCTATCTGAAGCTCTGGAGCATCAACTCAGTAAATACTTTGCAAATAGAGCCCTGTGTATATCATCAAGTAACCCAACACCCTGGCCTTCAGTGGTGCAGTCTGTGGGCAGCTTTGCACCAGCTAGCCCCTGTGCAGTTAACAATATTCACAATGCATGAAATCATCCACAGCCCCACAAGAAGTAATGAAGGTGTAAGTAGCAGTAGCAGTAGCCTCTTGAGCTTTGTGAATATGACCCTGTGTTTACCATCAATAACCCGACACTCTGACTGTGTCTGTTTGCTCTCCAGCTGCAGACGAGGCCAGCAGACAGACTCAGAGTGCCATCAACACAGCGTCCGGAAAAGCAACTGACGCCATCAAGGACTTCGGACAGAAACTGGGCCCCAAATGAGGACTTGGAGAAGGGAAACAAACACTCGGTGTTGCATTAACAAAACAGTACAGGTCACAGTGAAGACACAAAACAACAACTGACTGTAAAAATGTGGAGCAAACGCAGACAAGTTTCTTTTGTATGTTTGTTTATTAATAAACATTTGGTAACTGAAAAGAGAACGAGAGAAACCCTGTTCTTTCATTTTGATTAACACTGTGGCTCACGCTGAATAGAGTCAAATATATCATTTTTACAGCTGTTTTCCCTTTTTGTGTTGTTTTCAGGTATTCTGCGATGGGTATATAATACACTGCTGTGCACCTGATTGTGCTGCTGCTTACTAATATAACGATGTGTCTATGACAGCTACAGCTGAAGTGCAGATCCTGAACTCCTTAATACAGACTTATCAAAATATGTGTCTGTTTCGTCCAACAATATGAATGATTGCAAACATCGCAAAAAGACTAGCAAACTCTTTAAAAATGAAATAAAGTCACGACTCATGTGAAAGCATTAGCAGAAAGGTTTGCAGTCATACATAAAGTGATGGCACAGATGCAGGCTCTTTTTTATTAAAACTGTATAAAGTCACTTCCCAGCCTTATTGATTTATTCAGAAATCTGGCTAGAGGCCTGAGTGTATATGAAACAGAGCAGGGCTGATGCATTGTGCTATTGTTCTTCATTTTCAGATCAGACTCACGCATTATTATTATCTCCTCATCTCTCTGTCAAAAGCCTGACACATGTATTACCTTTAACCAGTTATTTTTAGCTGCAGCAAGATAATATATATATATATATATATATATATATATATATATATATATATATATATATATATATATATATATATATTTAAATTCATTCTTCTGAATGTTTTGATTGTTTGTGGTTATAGAATAAAAGCATTTCCCTTTGTTTTTGTTTGCAGCTCAGAAACTGTCTATGTGACCCATGTAATAAATACAATACGTTTTGCTCTGAATAATAAAAAAATGATCAGCATAAAATATGTCTAAATGAACGAAAACAAAAAAAAAAACACAAAACAAAGCCACTAGAACTGCTGGCAGGCAGATAGATACAAGTTGCAGTTCATGAAATAAAATACTGTAATGCCATAAATATTTGGTGAATCACACCCATAAAACCTACTTTGAAATGTTAGCAGTTGCAAAATACGAAGCATGTATTGTTAGTGGAATTTGATATTCGTGCCAAATTTGCCTTTTTTTATTCATACACAAAATATTTATGGCTTTCCGGTATGACATTTATGAAGAGTAATTCATTTTTCTTTTCTTTTCCCAAGTTCACAGAGGACGCGTCATTCACTCGTCTCTAGCTCAAGGTCCTTCAATAAATACGAGCTGTGTTATTATCATCCTACAAGCAGCCCACTCTGACATGTTCCAGCAGTAATGCAGATAAGCGTCCCTCCCTCTGACATGTCCATTAATAATAGCCAGTGCAACACACTGCAGTGGAGGGACTGTTGGGTGATCTGTCAGCTCAGGGTCAGGGGAACTGGATGTCACTGTGGGTTGCATTAGGGGTGTGCAACGTAGACAGACCCTGAATGAGTCACTCTGTTAAAGGCATAATTGACTCTAATAGGGAGGTAATCAAGAGGCATAGATATTTAGAGCATGGTCCCTCATTCCACGCAGCTCGATACAAAGACCTCCACTTACATGCCCTTAAATAACAAGTCAAAATGGTTTATCTCTGGCTTGGTAAGGTTTGCTGTTTCCATGCATAACCAGAGAATTTCACCCTGTATGTACTGTGGTGGCACCAGGGTTTGCTAGGCACACCTCACCCATATAAAATGGCATTGTTATATACCATTCCAGATCTGACAATGGTTTTATCCTTGTAGAAGTTTACTGAAGAACACTAACTTACAATTCCATCTGCGTCAGAACCTGAGATTACAGAACAGAATGAAGAAAAGATACCAGACTAGATTCTCAAAGCTAAGAACTCCGTCATGAGCACACTTATAAAATACTTACCCACATAAACAAATCCCACATTTAATGATGCTATTTTAAGCAGTGTTTTCTCCTTGAAGTAAATATATTTGAGAATCTGACCAATCAATTACAGCTATACCAGATTCCAGAACCTTATAATACAGCAGCATATCATATAGTCACTACCCAGTTACAGCATCCAGAATATTATTAGACGGAGGCACAACACACATCACCACAAAGACCATTTCATACAATGCTGTGCCTTCATTACCCTTATCTGCAGATTGGACTTTCAGACCTGCTCTGATTAAGCACAGTGGATTTCTATGTGTAAGAGATAAGACAGATGATGGCAGTTCCCAACATCAGTCAATGTGTGCTGGTCTGCATCCCTGCTAAACAGAGACGCTCTGCAGACCCCAACCCGTTTCAGAGTGTGTGTCTGCTTCGCCTGGCTGTCTGCTTCATTCCGTGTATATTGTGCAGTCTACAGAGTATACCTGCGCACAGATAATGTCATTGAAACAACAGCGCAAATAAAGCACAGCGACACAGTCCTCTCATTATAAACTCATCATGTGTCCGATGCACTGAGAGGCTGTTTTTTGTTTGTTTGTTTGTTTTGTATTTGTTGAAGATGCAATTCTCCGACTTTTGTAATGAGAAGTTAACACTTGGGTAAAACAGCCTAGCTCCAGTCTCATTGCTTTAGCTTGTAATATATAGGCACACACTTAAATGATACATTTTCACAGCTTTTTGTTTTACTTTGGTTTTCACTTCTCTGTGTTTTCATCAAGTACACTGACTACACTGAATCTACACTGTAATTGCATTGTGATTTTGTTCTACCTCTATGTTTTAACGTTGGTGCGCAATACAGTATGATGATAGTTTTCTATATAATATCCTATAAGGACTGAAAGGGTGGTTGTATGAAGGAAGTGCACCACAGTATCCTGAGGAACACAGAGCCTGCAATAAATATCCCATGCATTAGCAACGTTAAAATGATACAAGGAATACCCTGCAGTAGTGCCGCTGTGAGCAACGCGCTTTTCCAGTTTGAATAGTTTTAAAGCATCAAAGGCGTCCAGGTTAAGGATCCCTTATAAAAGTTTATCACAGTATTTTTGCAGTTTTCCCATTTGCCATAGCTTACCATATGCTTTAGCATACCTCTCTGTGCTTTGCAATGCTTACCTTTGCTTTAGCATGCTTTCACTATACTTTATTACACTCTAGTATGCTTTTACTTTGGAACCTTCTATAAGGGTCTTTATTAAAATCTTTTTTTTTCTGATCCATGTGTAAAGTTTGGCACTTCTATATGGTACTGGTATTGAATTTGCAAGCTGGTAACATAGTTTTATTGCCACCAGTTTAATGTTTAATTTTCACACCAATTAGCAAAGTCTAATTTAAACTGACAACCTCCGTTATTTACCTGGAGACTGTCGATCACATATTCTACAGAGAATGTGTTTATGTGGTTTTGTTTTTTCTGACTGATGTGCTTCTTGTGTCTTTAGCTCTTAACAGAGAAAAAGCATTCTTGTGCATCTCAGTATAATAATTGACACCTTTTTTTCTCTGAGAACAGAACTCCATCTGCTCGTGGATTTCAGAGTGCATCACATCTCTGTTTTTGTTTGATTTTTAGACACTTCTAACAGTGCTGTTTACTCACCATGCTCTCCCAAGGAATCATCATCCCCGGTCCACATGCCCGGTTGCTAGGAAACCAAACTCTTGGTGAGGCCTGATTGGACGAGGCAGACGTGTTGATGATGAAAATATAGCTGACAAAAACAGAATGTTCAGGTCAGACTATGGCTCCTGAAAATTGATCTGAGTCACAGAAACACCCGTGTCTTGTTTAGTTGTCTTTATGAAACAGAAAAATATACTGAGACATCTTATCAACAAAGACACCAGTGACAGTAACGTGAAGCATACTGATTCCACTTTAACAGTCAGCACACTAAAACCTTACACGAAGCTAGTTCTAACCTTCTAACTTGAAAGAAACCGCTTGCAGGCTGCTGTTTTCAGTTTGCTTGTACTCTGCCTTCCTGTGCCCTGTATAGAGCTGTAGCTGGATATCCCTTTGGATGAATATTAATGTTAGTCATCAACAATACCATGGCAGTATGTGACAATACCTCAATGCAGAGGCTAAGTTTAATACAAAACTGGGCTCCTAAAGGCACTGGGTGAGAGACACACGATCAGGAGCTCGCTGGTTGCAATCCTGGGGGTCCACAGGGAACGATGCCTTGGCATTTTGGAAGGAAAATCGGCTGGGTTTAGCTCTCCTCAGCTTGCTTCAGTGACCCCTACTTACCAGCCTTCAGTGGCTTCATAACATTCGTTGCTCAGGTTCGGCGGGTGAAAAGAAGAACTTTATTTTTTAATGGAGAAGAGGGAATTTTTCATCCAGAACAAAAAGATGACTGGTTTTAGCAGCAATCTCCGGCGATGCAAATGGATGCCTGTGAAGAGCACGTTCTTGAAGAATCCCAAGCTTGAACTATGAACGATCTCGCTTGGAACTTGCAGCATTCTCCCTGCCGAAATGTCACAAGAACTCAAGCTCAAAGCTAGGAAGCTGCAGACACTGCACAGCACAGGCCCAAGGCTGAAATTCACATTGCGGATTGTTCATTTCTGGCAGACCTCGGACATGCCTGCCAGATCAAAAATCATGGACCTCCAAATCCATTATTAACATTACTTGTCATAAGATACACTGTACAGTATATTACACTGTGAACAACACACAACCACATGCCTAAAGTCTAAAGTGTAATTACAAAAGTAAAAATCCTTTACCGTACCTTTTAACTGCATTCTGGATCTGCAAATCTGATGAGAAACAACGTTTTCATTTGATTGTTATAGAACCTTCCCAATGGAGTCTTATGTTCTGTTTACCAATAGATATGTATCTGTTGTATCTCAGTCTTGGTGGTTCTATTCTTAATGCAAATGAAAAAAAACAAAAATGAAAATTGATTTCAGTGTTGCAACTGTGATGCAAAACGCTAAAGAACCTGACTTGCTTGCCTCTATGAAATGTTCACAACCCTATTTAAGGTCACCAGACACAAGCTTTGTGTATTTATCACTAATATTATTATTGTTATTCACAGAAAGGACTTTAATTAAAGGATATATGAACAAAAACTTCATAAAACTGGTTAACAGACAATTCTCCATTCAGACAGATGGGGAAGGCTTTAGCCTCTAAACCCTTTGCTGCAGCCCGGGCCAATGTGAATCTGGATGGACGATTAAAACCTTTCCAAGAATCTCCAAAAAGCAGAGGATGCGCTTACTGGAAGACAGCTGGGCTCGTGCACTGGGTTTTGTGAATGACGCAGGTGTGTATTAATGGTCCTGGGGAAGATTGTCATTTAGAAACATGTTAATAAAGGACTCTTCTATATACTGCAGAAGTTCAGTTTGTATTTGTTATTATCTCTCATCGCCAGCAATGAGGCAGCTGGCACTTCCACTTAGTGTACCCTGGTGACAGGCCTAAGTGAGCCGCCTAATTCTCCTAATTAGGAGGAAGCTGGAAACGGAAGAGACAGACAGCGAAGGGTAAACCTGAGACTCATCCAAATTCCTCCCTGGAAGCTGATGCCTTGCAGATAACAAGGGCTAATTAACACTATTCCAAGAGGAAGCGCAGCAAGCAGAACTCATGAACCAACTTTAGTCACACAAGCACAGCAGTGGCATGAAACGAGTCGAAAACGCAGGGTTAAAACACATGTTTGTGGTGCGTGGTTATGCCTTGCTGGGAACTGGAATACATATTTACTGGCCTTGGGGGTATTTTGAATCCCATCCTAAGATTTCTAAATAACAAACACTGTGCTTTACAGTAAAGTTTTTTTTTTTTTTTTTGAGCTTTTTTTTCTTTCCTTGGATCAACTTGACTTGTTCCTCACCCAGCACAAAGTCCCCTGAACCATCCTGCCCAGCAATATGTACCCACTGCTTAGGAGTTCAAAATATATGTTTGTATGGCTAAATCGTGAATCTAATAGGATCATCTCTGGTATTTATATAGAGTACTCCATTGCTTTTGGCCAACATTTTGCAAACAGATTAGGCTTGTCACTGCTAGCAGATCCTGCGTTTTCTAACCTTATCACTCCTATCAGATGGTCTTTCTGGAACCTTGCATTCTACCATGGAATTGTGTTTTACTGCTTTAAAAATAAACCTCTTTTATAGCACTGTCTGTATGTGATATTACTCACCTGAACTGAATGCACGACATCATGCTGCTTGGCTGATGAAACGCTTTGCTTGAGTTGATCTGCTGAATATGTGAATGAAGTCCACAGACCTGTTCTAATGCTGCCCTGGCCTGTACACCGAATAACCGTTTCATAAACTCCTAACTGTATTCACAAAAAAAATGTTTTTTAGATTTAAATGCGTGTTTATGTAAAATATAAAAAAGACATGTTAAATCAATAATAGGCCTACCTATTAAATAACATCTCTAGATATATATATATAGTTTTGGATATTTGCACACATTTCTTTCACGGATGGCCAGCTCATACCTTCATGTTTCTCGTTTCGCACGGGTGTCCCATTCCTATTGACCTGTCAATGTTCAGAATCTAATACCTGGCCAGACTGTGTAGTTTAGTTATATATATTACACGCAAAGGCGCTGACAGTTTGAAGTGTGCATGGCTGCTTTCTCGTCTCCTTTCTCGTCTCTAGCTGATTTGACAGACATCACCCTACCTTTACCGGTTTCAGCTTCAACACTTCAGCGTTATCGTCGTCCTGTTCATGAGCACGGTAACGTGATATACAGTTAGATTTCTATGTGTGTATGCATCTATAGTTATTGTTATATATTATTATCTTATGTGTATAAGAGTCATTGGGGTCTCATTTTAACTGATTAATATGGTTACGTGAGGAGTCTTGTGTCTGTGGCGTGTCTCAGCATCACACTCACACCAATGTCCTAGTAGTTTGCATGATCATGTCACAGAACAAAGGCTGCTGTTGCAGCTCCACTAATTAATACGCGCATGTTTTCAGATCAGTGCCAGAGGTCTGGCCTTCTTTTTTGTTTCTCCAAAAACAGAAAGGCATATTGAAGAAGGTATTCAAGCATGTTTGTTTTTTCAAAACCATTTGCCTAATTGCTACCGGCTGCCATAACATCCGGTGTTGGTTATTATTTTCACCGATGATAGCATGACCAATGTCACGTCTCTATGCACTTGGTTACATTTTTTTTTTCTGTTTCAATTGATTAAACTTATACACGGTATTGAATTTAAAAATACAACAAATAAACAATAAATAAGTAAATAGATAAATAAATAAATATGCAGGTGTCGTTTATGTTATCTGAACCTTGGTGTCAAACTGCTAGCGTGATGTCATTGTTCGTGTCTGTTTTTTTTCTCTCCTTTCTCAATTCTGAGCTATTGTGCTGTACTGTAGACGGTACGTGCTTGTCTATGAACCCCAGTTCATTGGACAAAAACATTTAACTTTTTTTTTATTTTGACAATTGACTAAACATTTAAACGTATTATTATTATTGTTATTATTATTATTATTATTATTATTATTATTATTATTATTATTATTATTATTATTATTATTATTATTATTATTATTATTATGTTTTAACTTTATTTATATACACATGTATAGGCTAGATATACAAATCATGGTATGTGTTTACGTTTTTTAGAATACAACTGAAGAAAGAGGAGAGGGAGAGGAGAGGAGAGGAGAGGAGGGGGTGATCCACTGTTCTTTACAGTCACAGATACGATTCTAAACCTCCCTGTTTCCAGGGAGACGGGGCTCCAGAAGCGTTTGGTTCTTTCATCTCCAGCAGCATCGCAGGATTTGCAAGAAGGTTAACGTACACAGATCTCTAGGCTGACTGGAAGGCAAAGACAAAAGCAAAACAAAAAAAAATACTAAATATGTAACACCGTCTGTGAACAGGAAAACAAGAAAAAGGAAAAGCGAAACATTTCAGCAACTGGACGGGCTTGCAATGTGTTTTCTTTTTAAGATCGCTTTTTTATATTGCATCTGCGAATTACATTGATAACTGCCTCCTTCGATCCTTTGAACAGTGGATCGATAAAGGAAACCATTACGAAAACAAAAACATTTTTAAAATAGATACAGTAGTAAACAGAACAGTGACAATAACATATAAAATACGTTTTTTTTTTTTTTTATTGGATCGGGAGTTCCAAGATGCAGAGGGTATTAGCATCTGCACGGATTAGTGGTGCATTTCTAACGGGATTATGGATTACCTGTGGATTAGTCATCCCAGAATAATTGTGTAAATAAATACAGACACTAGAGTAACAGTAATTGCCAAATCAGGAACGAAGCATAACTACAACCCCACAGAAGACTTAAAGGTAATTCAACTTTATTTTGAAAAAGCTATTTACACACACACACAAAAAAATCTCATGCATTTGAAAAAAAAGAATCATAAAGAGAAATAAATGCATACGTGTATTCTAAAGGTATAATATTAACCATGCTGTGCGCATTAACAAACATCCATGTCTGTATGGTGGAAATGTCAACTTTTCACATCTGTTTCATTAGTCTAGTTTTGTTTACCATTATTCTGAATGGTTCAAGTTCTGTAATCTAAAGCTAAGACTTTTATTCTTTTTTTAAGCAATACAATCCTACTTTGCTTGTCGGCAGACTACATCTCCAGAGCCCTGCGCTCCTTCAAGACCATGGCAGTGAGTGCAGTGTGAGGGAATGGGAAGTGTCAAGGACTCCAGTGTTAGCTCTCAGATACAGATCAGCCCTGGACCGGTGATGGAGGACTCCATAGCGGCTGAGCCTGGAAGCAACCCCCCCTGCCACGGCCAGCAAGAGTGTGCGAGCTGTGAAGCTACCTCAAGCTGTGGTCCCCCTCAATCCGACGTCTGTTCCACAAGCTGCTACCAAGATGCCAAGAGCTGCTGCCAGCCAGAAACGACTGTGAAGAGGCCCATCTGCCCAGGAGAGACTTCTAATGTGAGCAAGGAGCAGTGTGAGTATTTACCTCCTGGAGGACCCAGTGCAGCACTCTGTGTTAACGCAGAGCCTGAACCACTATTGAAAGACATATCAGTTAAGGTGGTAACAGTGACAGATGTTCTTAATATTGAGAGTGATTGTTCAGTGGCGTCAGGCAATCAGGGAGCAGTGATGGGTACTTTGAACCGGTTCAGTGATGTGGATACTAACCAAGACTGTGACAGAGTGACGGCAGACAATCAAACGGAAAAGCAGGGGATGGGAGTGAGTGCAACCCTTCGTCAGGATCTCAACCTGAAAGTGTCCGATCATGAACCTAGAGAGTCAATCAAGGATGAAGTAATTCAAGAGACATCACTGTCACAACCCTGCAAGGTGGAGAAGCCGTCTTTAGATACATCTGGAGATCTTGTTCAACTGAAGGGGTCTTCTAATGACTTGCTAGATGATTCCAAAGTCATTACAAACACAGGAGCAATAAAAAGCAAAGATTTAAGCCTCAAAGAGGCTACCAATCAGTCAGATTTCAGGGCTGAAAAGCCTAACCGGGATTCCTCATTGCATGAAGACAAACAGAAATCTAGCATGGAATCTACAGCTGATCCAGGCTTACAAGAAACCAGTAAAGGAGATACACAGGTAAAAGAAATAAAGGAGGTGCCATCTCCAAACAAGAAGGTCTATCAGTTCCATCAGGAGAAGCTTGTGAAACACCCCCAGCCCACAGGCAACCGTGAAACCCAAGAGCCACCTACTGTGGTTTCAGGTCCTGCAAGTAATGCATATACTGAGACTAGAGACCAAAACATGAAGCAATCTGGAGAGTTGACAATAACATCACATGCTACTTTGGAGGTCTGCGGCACCATTCAAGAAACTACCAAGCCCTTACAAGTAGAAACACATGATCAAAAAAACGCTTTGTGTAACGGAGGACAAAAGGAGCTCCGGCAATCAGAAAGGAAGCAAAGAGAAGAATCGCATGGCCTGGGTGAGACTAGAACGAAGCTCACGCTCCACGTGGAGGCAGCGAAGGATAGCAGCGGTGAAGCGGTGGGTCCGTGCCTCTCACAGAACATTCCTGGTGTTCACGCTGAGATTCAGGTCAGCCTGGGGGTGCCCTGCAGGTCAGCAGCAACCAGCCCTATGACACCGCCCGAGGGGTCTGACAGTTTCTTTTTCCCTGTGGGGAAGGCTGGGCTTGGGGAGGCTAAGCCTGCCAAGAAGGACGCAGAGCTGCAGGTGGGCATGCAAGTGGAGTCCAGGTCAGTTGCCACTGC
This sequence comes from Acipenser ruthenus, assembly GCF_902713425.1. Classification (NCBI taxonomy): domain Eukaryota; kingdom Metazoa; phylum Chordata; class Actinopteri; order Acipenseriformes; family Acipenseridae; genus Acipenser; species Acipenser ruthenus. The sequence goes on from NC_081210.1 coordinate 29,157,017, forward strand.
GCCCATGACCCCAGGTAGGAAGTCTCCCCAGGCTTCGTACCCTGAGATTCACATCAAGGGGGTGACGGAGGATGACCAGCCTGAGCCAGTGCGGGAGGTCAGGTGGGACGAGAAGGGGATGACCTGGGAAGTGTACGGGGCCTCCATGGAGGTAGAGGTGCTGGGGATGGCCATCCAGAAGCATTTGGAAAAACAGATTGAGGAACACGGGAAACAACCTCCGCCACAGTCCCTTCCATCGGCACAGCCGCCACCCACAAACCCAGAGCTCAACAGAGCAAGCTCAGTCAAAGGTGCGCTGAAGAAAGCTGCGGGGGTGGAGAAGAAGAGACGGCAGAGGAATCCCTTTCGAGCGGTCCTGCAGAATCTCCGCCGACCGCAGTGCTGCTCGCGGGCAAACACCATTGAGTGAAAGAGAAATCAATCACCTATCTCAGTGTTATTTCAAACCTTCTTAGTAACAGATTTTGAACTCTAAGCTCCTAAGGCACATTTAAGGCATTTAAGTCCTGCCAATTTGTTTTGGAGAGAACATGCTCAAGTACAATATAACTGCTACAGTATATAGTTGGTAACAAGAAAATAAGTGCATTTTATATCAGTTATAGAAATGTTGTCCAATACCCAGATCCCCCTTGTATGTGGGTCATAGCGTAGTTTCATTGTGATCTGTAAGATCTCAAATGACACACGACATGGAACTGTGTTGTGTATTTTGTTCCCAGTGCAGCAAATTAAACGTAAAGACTGTTTCGCACACTTCTTTCACTTCTGTTCTCTCTCCATTGCTAACACTAATACTTTCATCTCAGCTATTCAATCAAAGTGTTTTTTGAAGACTGCCAGGCAGACTGGAAGCCAAACACGAGAGAACATCCAGCAACTCAGTATTGGAGTTCAAGATGACTGCCCGGTAAAGATCGTAGTGTTGTTGTGCTTTGCTTTTGAGTGTAAAAAGCCCTGTTTGTTATGAACATCAATGGCACATCTACATTTACTGAAGACAGACGCAAAAAATGTGTAGCTTTGTTTTTTCCTACACCTGTACGTTTTAGTAAAAGAAAACGGTGATCTGTCATCAGCATAACCTAGTGTATAAAATGTGTGTTTTATTCAATAAAGAGTTCATGAAGAGCTAATATGCAGGAGTGTTTATATTGCATGTCCTCTCCAGGTCATTACATGTATTTAACTATAGAGTACACACTGAAAACATTGAGGAAACCGACCAGATTATCTTAAGGACTTTCATTGAAAAACAAAAACACACAAGCATTATATTTACATAACACAAATAAATTAGTCTTCTGTAAAACACAGAAAACACAAAATCTATGTTTAGAGCTTATTTGTGAATCTGTGAACATCTTACACAACGTCAGAAGAGCAAATAAAGTGTCTTTAAAGCACAGTGTGCAGTGAAGCATGGGTCTGTAAACACAGCGACGAATGATCAGATTATATGGTGGACTGAAGCTGCCCCTCCAAAATCCACAAGGATATTATATACAAGAAAAACATGAATTGCACTTCAGATATATTCACCAGGGGAACACGACTTTAGATTGTGATACGCACATTGAGATCGTTAACATGGAGTATCTTCTTTCCAATGAAAGTGCAGTGGATTCTTGATAATGCAACCTCACAAGGTTTGCACTGTGTGTGAGTGATAATGCTGCTCAGTAGGTGTAAGCAATGGAAATGCGTCTCCTGATTTTGACAGAGAGCTCTGAGAAAGAGTTTGTTTTGGTGGGGGGCAGAAGGGTGACCCAGATCCATTTGGTAAACAAAGCAAGACAAAAATTGTTTGCATTACTGTAGATCAGAAAACACAAGCAAAGTACATCCTGAGGAGCAAAGTATGCAAAATCAAACGATTTATCTATTAGCAGGATTTCCTTTCAATAGCCGGCACTACTAGTGGCCAAATGCTAAAATGCTGATTTTTTTAATTTTATTGCATGAGAAACCAACAGGAATGATATATTGTTTTAAATCAAGGCAGTGCTGTCCATTCCGTTCCTTAGAGATCGGTGGTGTCGAGGGCAGGGTTAGTGAAGGAATAGGTCTCGTCGCTTCCCTTGTTCTTGTTGCGCAGAGCTAGTGCTTGATCTAGGGGCTCGATATACGGCTGCTCAGTGAACTCCTCCTCCTCCTCCTCCTCCTCCTCTTCAATAATCTGACAAGAGACAGCAATGTGCAATTACTGGCAATCAGGATATCTGGTGGCAGAAACTGTAACTTGCTCAGGACTAATCCATAGTAATCCATATTTGCAATCATGATTTGGTAATCAGGGGAGACCCTGCCTGGGATTACAAAGTGGACCTGCTGCTAACTGATGCTGCAGGGTCATACATAGTGTGTGCAATGTGCTTAGCTTGTGATACATATTAAACTGCGATTGGGCTGATTTTACTTCACTTCTGCTTTGTATTGAATACAACTACCTGCACCAGCTGATACATCATACACCTGCATTCTTGAGGATAGTAATTCTAAATGTATAAAATAATATATATATCTTTACCGTCAAATGCATTGAGTCTTTTTCTGATAGGTTCAGATCATCATTGTTGTCCAGTGAGTTCAGGCTGTAAAACAATAAGAAAGAAAAATGGTATTTGTGTCTTATCAACCCTTGCATGCAACAATGACATCACTGGATATGTATGAGGTCCATAAGCATTGTGAAGCTTTAATGAAAATAAATACGCTGAATCTATGACAGGCCCCTGAATGAAAGCATGATTTATAACACATAATGATAATTCTATGACTGGTCCAGGACTTCATTTTAAACTGCATGACGTGCATACTGGCCTGATGAGTCAGTTAATGACAAATATAAAAATATAAAATATGAAAGGAACCTAATGTGCCAAATTTAAGCAAGGGCTAATAACAGTTGATATAAAAATACATGAGATTAGAGTCCAGGCATGGAGAGTAATTCCAATACATTATTTATACCCATTCAGAATTCTACTCTTAAAGACCACGTGTAGGGATCACCTTACCTCACTCGATCAGCGCTCTCTTCATCAAAACCCAGGTCAGTGGCAGAGTCAATATTCAAATTCAACACAGGGTTAGCACTAAGAAAGAGGGGAAAGAACAACAAAATAAACAGAGAGAGAGAGAGAGAGAAGACAAAACCCAGGTCAGTGGCAGAGTCAATATTCAAATTCAACACAGGGTTAGCACTAAGAAAGAGGGGAATGAACAACAAAATAAACAGAGAGAGACAGAGAGAGAGAAGACAAAACCCAGGTCAGTGGCAGAGTCAATATTCAAATTCAACACAGGGTTAGCACTAAGAAAGAGGGGAAAGAACAACAAAATAAACAGAGAGAGACAGAGAGAGAGAAGACAAAACCCAGGTCAGTGGCAGAGTCAATATTCAAATTCAACACAGGGTTAGCACTAAGAAAGAGGGGAATGAACAACAAAATAAACAGAGAGAGACAGAGAGAGAGAAGACAAAACCCAGGTCAGTGGCAGTCAATATTCAAATTCAACACAGGGTTAGCCCTAAGAAAGAGGGGAAAGAACAACAAAATAAACAGAGAGACAGAGAGAGAGAGAGAGAGAGAGAGAGAGAGGGAAGGAGAGACAGAGGGAGAGAGACAGAGAGATGTGATCGACTTGTGTGTGTGCAGGTAGTTTAATAAGCCAGTGTTGATTTTTCACTCCATTCCCCTTGTGTTGAGCCCCTCAGTCTGCAGCTTTGGCCATCATTGTCCAGTGCCTGTTACAAGTTCAACCCGAGGTGCAACAGTTTCTCTCAATAAACCTCAACCCCAGCCTATATTGAGTGCCACACTCAGCTAATGCCGGAACATGAATACCGGAGATTGCTGTTCCCGGATGGACGCCTGCCCCCTCTGCTGTGATATCCTCTGTCTCCACTCACCATTCCATGGTGTACTTGTTAGTCCCGGGAACCACAGGTCCAATCTGAAGGTTGTCTGCCTTGTCTGAGTTAATTGACTTCAGTGCATTGACAGCCTTCAGTTTTCTTTTGTAGCTGTAATCAGAAGCCACACAGGCAGGCAATTACAGGTCTAAAAATGTATTGCAAGTACCTGTGTAACTGCAGTGTGATTACCAGTTGCTAGCCTATACACCTCGTTCAATTGGATTAATCAGTATTAACATCCTGGCACTGCACACACAGACCTTCCTGTGGTTATACCCCAAACGTTTCTTCTCCCAGCCCCCATCAGTTTATTTATTTCAATCCCAGACACTACAGCATGCAAGAATGACGCTTCCATCTTCACACAGCTAGCTGTTCGGCAGCTAGTTACCATAGTAACGCAAAGAGCGAGTTTCACCTCCTGCAGTGACAGCAGGCTGACATCACCAAACCAACGTATTCCAAAATGAAAACAGATCACTTGAATGCAAGATATATAACCATGTACCATCAAACACATTATAACTGATCACCCCCCATTATCTCTCTGCCTACATTTCACATTTCCAAACACACCATTGCATTCTATAAGCCTTTAACTTATATCACATATAATGCTGCTTTTATGGAAAGTTGCTTTGCACTCGCCATACAACGGAGAATAAGGCAGGTGCTGTATTTTGTGTTTGAATGTGCCCGCTGTGTATGACTATTTCTCTTCTCATTTCCCTTTAACTCCTACCTTTTACTGGTGCAAACCAGAGCAGTTATCATGGCAGCCATCACAATAATCAGAGCCCCATTTAAGCCGGCTATCACACCAATGAGCACATTCTGACTCTCAGGCTCCTTCTGCGACCCCGAGTCCTAGAACGGGAGAATGCAAATAGCTTTGATTTCTTTATAAACACACAGATACTGTCAGCGACTGTTTCATAAAATAAGATGGAGTTATTTCTAAGAATGACAGACAAACAGCAGGTTCCATTACGTGGTGTAAAAGGCTGTGCAGATTATTAGCTCTAGTGTATTATATGTAGATAATCTAAACTCATAGTTGAACTGATTTCCACTGGAACTGATTTGTTAAGTAGCGTTTATTTGTGTAAGGATGGTCTGCAGAAATTGAAGCTAGACATGGGGCTGGGGGTTCAGGACACAGTGCTTTAACCCATGGTGCACCGCTCAGCGAGGTGTAGAGAATGTGGAGCCCATAGCGCGTTATGACAGTCGTTTTACCTCGACATATGCAATTAATTAAAACAAAAAAACACAAAACAAAACAAAAAATGTGTCCTTTATACTTACAACATACACAAGGCCGTATTTGTTAAGCTCCTGAAACGCTTGAACGTCACTCTGAAGAACACTGTGAAAATAAAGTTTTAAAACAAAATGGAATGATCCATGATGGGATCCTCTTGTGGTTTTATCCAGATCTCACTCTCACGCTTCAAGCATTAATTAGAGGTTCATTATCTGCAGGTCAGTTCATTATCTGCAGGTAACTTCTATCCACGAATAAGGAAGCTCCATCAAGCCAGGTCGAACACCTCACATAACAGGACTGAAGAACACTCAGGTGCTCTGTGTAGCGTTAAAGAAGACATCAGCACTAAGCAGCAACACAAGTCCTGTTTGATGGCTCTGGTGCTTGAGAATATACCACACAAGCAGCATTCTGCGCTTCCATTTTTAATACTTACTCGATAATGTCTTTGGGACTAATCGCCGTTCCATTTTGGTACACAAAGTATACACTCATGGTGGAAATCGCTGTGACTCTGCAGATAAAAAGAATAGTATTTATAGGATCTCTTGATGGCTTGGGTGAAAGAAAACGTGTTTGAACTATATTAACTGTACAGCCAAATAAAAAAAAATACTTAATAGGAAATATTACAGTTAACAATTGCTTTTAGTTCCAAGCCGCAGTCGCCACCTAGTGGTTACAGAGTATAATTCCTCCTGAACAAGAAATGTGTGGAGTGTTTTTTTTGTTTTTTTTTCCAACATAGACGTCCCAGGGGAACAGCAGAGTGACCCCACTGCTCGTCTTACCTTTGTTTAACTCCCTGGTCTAGGATGTCTAAAACGTGCACTGTTGCACCGGTGGCTCCAGCCAAAATGCTAGAATCAAGAGGAGACATTGTACAAATCATGGAAGCCCTTAAAAACAGCAAGTGCTTTTCCATAAACGCTTAAAATATTGTATTTAATTCAACTTAATTAGTAAAATCTATGAACGAGCATGCATATTACTAATTCCATATTACACTAGTATGACTAATAATTAATACATAAATAAATAAATGCATGCATACATACATAAATAATATAATGATGCTGTTGTAGAAAAGAAGATGGTGAAATAAATGGCCATACCTGGTGATGGGAACGATGTTCTTCCTGATTTCATCAGCAGACGATGTAAATCGGAGGTCAACACGGTAACTTGTGTCAATTGTAAAGATCTAACAAAATAAATATTATTTATATATATATATATATATATATATATATATATATATATATATATATATATATATATAATATTATATTATATATATATATATATATATATATATATATATATATATATATATATATATATATATAAATTATAAGCAGTCAATATAAAACAATAGGGTTTCTATATGATGTCAGAGAGATAAATAGAAAGGCAATGAAATCACAAATTCATGAAATATTTACAAATAGATTAACAATCTTTTTATAACTCATGAGTTGAAGGTAACAGTCCTGCTGCTGTTGCTATGGAACCATTGTGACCTGTGTGCTTGTGCTGCTGTTGCTATGGAACCATTACCTGTGTGCTTGTGCTGCTGTTCCTATGGAACCATTGTGATCTGTGTGCGTGTGCTGCTGTTGCTATGGAACCATTACCTGTGTGCGTGTGCTGCTGTTGCTATGGAACCATTGTGACCTGTGTGCTTGTGCTGCTGTTGCTATGGAACCATTACCTGTGTGCTTGTGCTGCTGTTCCTATGGAACCATTGTGACCTGTGTGTGTGTGCTGCTGTTGCTATTGAACCATTGTGACCTGTGTGCTTGTGCTGCTGTTGCTATTGAACCATTGTGACCTGTGTGCTTGTGCTGCTGTTGCTATGGAACCATTGTGACCTGTGTGCGTGTGCTGCTGTTGCTAAGGAATCATTGTGACCTGTGTGCTTGTGCTGCTGTTGCTATGGAACCATTGTGACCTGTGTGCGTGTGCTGCTGTTGCTAAGGAATCATTGTGACCTGTGTGCTTGTGCTGCTGTTGCTATGGAACCATTGTGACCTGTGTGCTTGTGCTGCTGTTGCTATGGAACCATTGTGACCTGTGTGCTTGTGCTGCTGTTGCTAAGGAATCATTGTGACCTGGGTGCGTGTGCTGCTGTTGCTAAGGAATCATTGTGACCTGTGTGCGTGTGCTGCTGTTGCTATGGAACCATTGTGACCTGTGTGCTTGTGCTGCTGTTGCTAAGGAATCATTGTGACCTGCGTTTATCCAAACTGTACTGTGGCCTGTTTTCACATGATTTAGAATACCAATGAAAGTAAAATGGCCGAAATAATCAATTTGTCGCTTAATTGTATTTAATAAACACACACAAACATTATTTACAATATGCATGGTCTCCTATGAAAGACTGAAAGCACCTACTTCAAGCTGCGTTGTGGTTTCCAAGGCTGGGCTTCCAGAGTCTTTAGCCAGGACTGTTACCTTGTACTTTCCTTTCAATGCACTGTTAAGGGGATTTTCAATCCTAGAAAGAGAAGTTGCACAGTATACAGCTTCTTAATGAAAAGGATCATGTTTATGTTATGGGGTATTGTAAGTATATTGAATGATTTCTTTCAGTTCCGAATGAAAGAGAGACGCTCTTTTCCATTTTCGATCTCACACCACAGTGCAGGAACACCACAGTCAGGAAGGAAGCTGTCTATAGTGTGCACTTGTTAGAAGATAGTCTTCAAGTCCTACCTTATAATTCCCTTATAGAAGCCATTTTCTACTGTAGTCTCTACTTTGAAGATGCCTGACAGGGTCGTAGTGGAGCCATCAGATGTGATAAACTCAACTTGTTGAACTGCAAATGTTATAACTTTATTTTGTCCAGAATCACGGTCGCTGGCCTATTGAAAAGAAAATACAATGTTTTTTTGGTCATGCTTCATTGCCAATTCCATAACAATGTAATGAAAATACATTTGCGATGGTCTGAAGCCAACGTTAATTAGTTAAAAAGTTTTGCATACAATTGCACACAAAGTTTCAGCTTATTCATATTAAACTGTAACCCTTACTGTGTGGAGTGTTAATACAAAATGATATGGGCTGCCATTCTTAAGAATACATTGAAAAAACACTGATTGAATTACTCTCGGATGAGATAATAATAATAATAATAATAATAATAATAATAATTACATACAGACACAGTTGCCACTTCAGTATCTTTGCCATCAACTTCTGGGACCACCACTGTAGAAATAACACCGGTCAGCTGCATTCTTATTCAACGCACCACCAGCTATTCCACCCACTTTGAATCCTTCAATCTGATACTTATTGCCATGAGCTTTTCAATCAAGAATACCCCGGTTGTTTGAAGTGGGAAATGTATGAAATGGAATTAGGTCATGACTTGTGTCCCATTCCTGAAGTTCTTCTTCTCAAAGTAGGGAGCTATATATATTTTAATACAATTACACAATTATGTACAAGGGCCTATTGTTTTTCAATGACATCAGAAAAAGGTGCAAATGTTAAAATGAATGATGACTGTAGATTAGAAACGGCTAGCAATGGTTTAATAAAAAATACACTCAAGGATTCAAATTGTGAAGAGGAAAAACCTACCAAACAACTTCTCGTTTGAAATGAATTCTGGAGGGTTGTCGTTGATGTCAACAATGTTGATTATCAATATTCCTGCAGAGAAAAACAACATGAAGTTCTCAGTGAGGGGAGAACCAGTTTGAAAGCATATCTCATCCTTCCACAACGGTCTGTTCTAGACTGTGCTTAACACCGTTACATCATTTTCATCAATAAATCGCTCTACTTAATGATCACCGTGACCAAATCATCGACTAGGCAACAGTAAATAAATAAATAAAAGATGTGCGACTGCTCTTGCCTGAAGTGCTGTGATTTTGGCCTTTCTCTGTAAACGTATCGACCACTTGTACTTCCATCTTGACATAATGACAGGCCTCATAATCGATCTCAGAGCTGTCGTTCACTGTCACTGAGCCGTCTGGACTCAGCCAAAACCAGTCCAGGCACTCGCTTTCAGGAACGTCTTTGTTACATTCACAGGTCACTTCCAGAAGCTCATAAACCAGAGAGTGATTGGTGTCAGCATCAGTCCCGGTTATGTTTCTGACCACCCCGCTCGTGGATCTGTTCTCCTTCACGTTCACGTCAGTGAGAGACTGGACATCGAGGGTCGGCCGCTCATCGTTTACATCCAGGACGGTCACCTCCATGGTGGTCGTGGCAGAATTCTGACCGAGGTCTGAGGCTTCGATGATCAGAGTGAATTTCTTATTTTTTTCGTAATCTAGTTCAATGTCGGGGTCCACTGTGACGTTGCCCCTGTAACCCTCGTTGCTTTGGAAAGTGCGAATGATGAAGTTGCCAAAGCTGCCGTCAGTTATCCGGTAGGAGATACGGTTGTGGATTTCTGTCTGGTCCTGATCCGTGGCTTGCACAAACCCCACATAAGCACCTAGTAAACCAGTAAAATAACAGCATCAGTGGGGTGTCTGATTACGACCAGGGTCTGACATTTCCAAAAAATGTACAGTTGTTACTACTGTAAAATCTCACAATTCTGATGGCAGCCCTGGGGGTGTTCATTAAAGAGCAGCGATAGGTAGACCCACCACTGTTAAGATCATTAAAAAAAAGTCACCACAATGAGTTTCTAATGACTTACCTTTGTCACTCTCTCGTACAGAGTCCTGATACACAGTTTGGGTGAACACTGGGTTATTATCGTTGATGTCCTTGAATTAAAAAAGCAAACAAACATAATATGTTTATTAGACTATGCATTTAAAATACATACATTTAGGTTTTCTCTGGATTCCAGTAACATTGTCAAGTTCCGCTCTTGTAGTTTATTAATGTCACCAGGACCCCTTTGATCGAATTACAGTCTTATTGTGTACAGTTTACTGTAAAGTATTATTATTATTATTATTATTATTATTATTATTATTATTATTAGCAAGCCTCACCTCTACATTGATGGTCACGTTAACGGATGAAGACAGAATCGGATGTCCCCAATCATATGCCGTCACTGTCAGCTGAATTTTTCCATTTAACAAAGGTTCTATGGCCTCTCTGTCCAAAGTCCCATTTATTGTTACCACGCCTGTCTCTTCATCGATGATGAAGTTGTTGCTGAACTCACTGTCTTCTATCTTGTACCGAACCACACTGTTGTTAGTTCCTGGTTCATCGTTGTCAAAAGCCTGTAGAGAAGAAGTAACGGGTAAACTGCATTCACACGTGGAGGGAGGAGGAGGCCTGGCTAACTTTGTAAGGAGGTCCTTTGAGTTAGGATTAGCAATCTCACTCAAAATATAAAACACTCTCAAAACATTCTATGCAAATATAAAATGATACAAACACACAATCAAATGTGTTGGAATAAAAAAAAAGCATTTTACAAATCACAAATACAATCCTTAAGGGGCGTGTGTGTGTGTGTCTGTGTGTGTGTGTGTGTCTGTGTGTCTGTGTGTGTGTGTGTGTCTGTGTGTGTGTGTGTCTGTGTGTGTGAGTCTGTGTGTGTGTGTGTGTGTCTGTGTGTTAGTGTGTGTGTGTGTGTCTGTCTGTGTGTGTCTGTGTGTGTGTGTCTGTGTGTGTGTTGGGCGCGGGTTGTTACCCTCGCCTGTACTTAAAAGCTTTAGAGTGTGATTTTATTTTGTTTTGTGCATTTCATGGAGGACTAACCAAGAAAAACTGTATTACTGCCTTCTGTGCCCTAAAGGTTAGATCAAATGTATTGACAACAAGTCATTAAACTGTATTCTGTTAGAAATGGTTAAAAAATGAGCTTAAAGACTCCTATAATAGTGTTATTATTTCTGAGCCTAATCTATAGGAGTGTATAACAGGTTTACAGATATATGCATGTAAACACTTATATTACATTGCATTATATTATATTATATTACATTATATTATATTATATTAGATACCTCGATTGTAAGGTCTAGTTTCCCGTCGGGTCCTTCTTTAACAAAGACCATGTAAGAGTCCCTGACCATTTTGGGGGTCTGGTCATTAATGTCCAGGAGATTGATTTCCAGCACGGTGGTTCCTATGTTATTCGCAGTGTCGGTTGCTTGTAAAGTGGCAAAGTAAACCAAGCGTGTTTCTCTGTCCAGATTTCCTGAAGTCTTGACAGTGATTACCCCAGTTTTTTCGCCAACTGCAAAGAATTCTAATCTGCTCATGAGAAAGAGAACAAAGTTATTGTCTGCGGTGCACAACAGAAGCCATGGATTATTAATGCAAGAGCGAGTCACGACTTAGCTAGTGAAAGAACGCTGCTTAATATGCAAGTCTGTCCTTACATGCTGTCAGGTAGAAGTCTGTAGGTGATTTTGTCTTTGTCCTCGGTGTCAGGATCGCTAGCCTGTAACACAAAATAAAAATAAATGAACGCATAATCAGCATTCACCTCCCCTGAATGCTTACCCCTTGACCATGCCCAGGGATTCTGTGAGTAATGTCTCCAAGTCTCTATTAGATGACACGATGCCTCACGCAGCTTCCCTCTAGTTACTGTGGTGTTCTGCCTGACTGATCTCTTTGTTGTGCTGTGGAACTAACACCTGTGGTGTATTAGACACCACCAAATAATTCAAATGGTTTGTATTTAATTAAAGGGACACTGGAAATATAAAAGTGACCACTGGACTCCTATTGTTCTGACCCATTACTGTATCTATCAAGATGCACAGTACCAATGGAATTCAATACATATGGTTTTCTTCAATGTTTCTTGTTAGTGTGTTGGCTAACCCACTGATGATTAGAGAAGTTAGCTAAAGAAAGACCTTACTGTGATGGTTGCTATGACTGTTCTTACTGTGATGGTTGCTATGACTGTTCTTACTGTGATGGTTGCTATGACTGTTCTTACTGTGATGGTTGCTATGACTGTTCTTACTGTGATGGTTGCTATGACTGTTCTTACTGTGATGGTTGCTATGACTGTTCTTACTGTGATGGTTGCTATGACTGTTCTTACTGTGATGGTTGCTATGACTGTTCTTTCTGTGATGGTTGCTATGACTGTTCTTACTGTGATGGTTGCTATGACTGTTCTTACTGTGATGGTTGCTATGACTGTTCTTACTGTGATGGTTGCTATGACTGTTCTTACTGTGATGGTTGCTATGACTGTTCTTACTGTGATGGTTGCTATGACTGTTCTTACTGTGATGGTTGCTATGACTGTTCTTTCTGTGATGGTTGCTATGACTGTTCTTACTGTGATGGTTGCTATGACTGTTCTTACTGTGATGGTTGCTATGACTGTTCTTACTGTGATGGTTGCTATGACTGTTCTTTCTGTGATGGTTGCTATGACTGTTCTTACTGTGATGGTTGCTATGACTGTTCTTACTGTGATGGTTGCTATGACTGTTCTTACTGTGATGGTTGCTATGACTGTTCTTACTGTGATGGTTGCTATGACTGTTCTTACTGTGATGGTTGCTATGACTGTTCTTACTGTGATGGTTGCTATGACTGTTCTTACTGTGATGGTTGCTATGACTGTTCTTTCTGTGATGGTTGCTATGACTGTTCTTTCTGTGATGGTTGCTATGACTGTTCTTACTGTGATGGTTGCTATGACTGTTCTTTCTGTGATGGTTGCTATGACTGTTCTTACTGTGATGGTTGCTATGACTGTTCTTACTGTGATGGTTGCTATGACTGTTCTTTCTGTGATGGTTGCTATGACTGTTCTTACTGTGATGGTTGCTATGACTGTTCTTACTGTGATGGTTGCTATGACTGTTCCCGCTGCACTCTCTTCCTTCACTTGCAGCTGGTAGGTTTCGTTCTGAAAAGTTGGTCTGTTGTCATTCATGTCAATGAGGTGGATAGTAACGGACGCAGTAGAACAGCAGTCAGCCCCTCTTCCTGTGTCATTGGCAACGATCTGAAAACCAGTGAAAAGTGCTCTAAAATAAACCAATTCCTTTAGGTGTGAATCTTCAACACGTCAAGGCCCCCCCCCCCCCCCCCCCCCCCATATACACCTTCACCGCCTAAAACAATGGATGCAATGGGTTACCCTTCTGTTACCCAGCCCAGGAAGGGTTTGCCTTGACTCTACAGTCAACTGACCAACAGTGGTCATTGCAGCACGATGAGAAGTAGCCCCAGCTGATTTCACTGCAAGGAATCATCCCGGCGTGTCATTTGGATCTTCTCATCTTGTTAATCTGCCCTCACCTCCTCTGTAATTTCACAACTTGTTTTTGATGCATCTCTCTCAGGATTATTTTAGCGGGTCCTTACCTCCACACTCATGGTATGTTGTTTCTCATAGTCAACGTCATTTGGGATCAAGACCTGAATCTGCACCTGGCTGCTTCCAAGGACATTTTTCGGAGCTACTGAGAAGGCTTTGGCATCTGGTCCTTGTAGGGTCAATACAAACCTAGCATTAGTTCCCTAAAAAAAAGGATAATAGAAAAACAAACCACTGAATTGCTAATCGATCTATATGAGGAGGACAATAACTTTGATAAAGCAGAGTCCCATCCTCGCAATCACAGAATTGTGTGCCAAATGCATGTGATCTATATTAGTAAATGGTAACTACAGTGTAACTGCATGTAGTTAATGTACTGTAAAAATGTCAAGTAGACAAACCTTTCGGCTAGTGCCTTCAGGAGGGTAATCATTCGTGTAACCATTCCCTCCCCACCAGATTTCTAACAAAAGCTGAGAACTTTCTGCAATGTCCTTCTCAAGGGCTACGTGATTCGCCTTGTAAAACTTACACATTGAACTTGCAAACAAATTCAAAATGTCATTACTACTGTAAATAATTGAAGAAATACAGCAGTACTATCCTCCCCTGGAATAGTCAAACACTATTCGGCAAAAATGATTTAGAACCCAACTCCAAGAAAACAACATCCAGACTAATTGAACCAAGGCTGACCTCATCTGGATCTCGGGCTACAATGGTCAGATTGGCCACTGACACCCCTGTGGAGGAATGCTCCTCTATGTAACCAGTGAAGCTGTCCTGCTTATCGCTGTTGTAATCACATTCCCCCATGCAGTTGTAGAACTCAGGTTTGTTGTCGTTGAGGTCAGTAATTCTGATTGTCACAGTCGTTGATGTTTTTGCTGGTTGTCCATCTATGTTATTTTCTTTCTCCGTAGCCTGAAATGAAGATGATCTTTATTAGCCCAGTATGGTCAGCTGCAACTAGATCAATATACAAGATACATTCCTGCAAGGTATGCTAGCAGTGTAAGCCCAGGAAACTATTACTATTACTAGTAAAACACAACATGACAAACGCTAGTGTCTCAAAACTAAATCAAAGCTGATCTCACTTACTGTAACCACCAGTTCAACTTCAGCATTGATCTCCAGTAACTGTTCTCTGTCAATAGTTTCATTCACTGATATTTGTCCAGTTAATGTATTAATTGCAAACTTTCCATCGACATTGCTAGCTGCAGAAACAAGAAGGATTAAAAAAAGATTTTGCAAAAGATTAAAGACAGCTCCTGCTTATCTTGTGTATGTTTTGTAGCCGCACTTGCGGCTATATTTTGCCCCATATCCAAGGAATTTAAACAATCCATTGCATTTGAAGCCATGCTTTCCACTCTCTGCAATGCTTACCGTCAATGGAATAGAAGATTAGGTCATTGATTCCTTTGTCACCATCAATGGCTTTCACTGTAAACACAGACTGGCCCTGAAAACCAATGAGACATTTCCCTTAATCTGAGGCAGAAGCAGAACACTAAAGAGAGACTTTGGAATAGGGTTACAAAAAAATACTGATATGTAGAAATATGAACTAGAATATTTTATGACTGTTATCTATTCGTACTGAAAAATGATTACCGATAAAAGCACCCCTCTCTCTCCCTCTCTCTCCTTTATAAAACCTACTTGTCCTGGATCTAGCCACATAATGGGGGGGGGGGGGGGAAGGTAGCTGAGAGAAAAAAAATACACTTTAGAATATGCAATTTCATGGCCAGCTTGGTTGGTAATAATGGAGGTATTATTTCAGTCACTCAAAGAAAACATTTAGTTTCATTGTCTTTGATTTACAATAACATAAGTGATTCAAAATGACTCACAACAGGTGTGTTTTCTTCAACGGAGGTCTGATAGGGTGTGTTTAAAAAGACTGGGTTCCTGTCAGGGGCATCTTTAACATTAATGAATCCATAGGCTAAGCTACTTTGATAAACAAAATGACCATAGAGTAGACCACCGTTGTCCTAGAAAAGAAAAGAAGAAGGTATCTAAAATCAGTGTATGAATAAGCACATATCTGTTCTGATGAAGACGAGGTCTCACTGGTGAATCATTTGGTTTGCAAGTAATAATTACAAATGAGCAGTCACCTTAAATATGCACTTACGACATCACAGATTGTATAACAGTGGGAGGTGGGGGAGGTCTTTGTTAGCATGGTTTTGCCAATGCAGGTAATGATGTTAACGTCTAGCGAGGAACATAATGTGAAAAACCCACTCCGGCCTTACCGTGGCTTTGATTTTTAGCTGATAGTAGGTGCTTTTGTCGTTGTAGTTTAATGTGCCATTGAGCTTGAGATCTCCATTTCTCTCAATAACAAAAAGATCATGATTTTCAGCATTGTCTGGCACAACCTGGCAAGGAAAGGGTGGGTGATAGTTATAGTCCACAAGAGGGGGTTTACAGAGTCGGCTCAGTCTGCTCAGGCAGCAGTTTGATCAAACTTATCCAACAAAAGAACATTAAGAGATTTGTGCTTTTTTACAATCTGTATTGTATCATTTTTTTTTCATTCCTACCTCGTCAATAGAGTATGTCACAAAAGAATTTTCGTCTGCGTCTGTTGCAGTAACTTGAAACAGGACTGTACCTTCAGCTACGTTCTGCAACAGAAAAAGTCATCGCTTATTAACTGTTGCAAGGAGCAGGAGATGAAACTGTGTTCAGTCTCAAGCTGTCTATCAAGATGCATTTAATTGGAATAAAAACAATTGGTAAAACAACAAGTAAAAGGAAAGAGTTTCTAAACACACTCACCTCGTTGACATCCTCATTGTATGGGGCATTGATAAATATAGGTCTATTATCATTTGCATCCACTAGAATTATAGTAATTGACTTCGTCACCTAAAAGAAAACATTAAAAGTGAGTAACTCTGCAGAATATCTGAAATATTGAAATGTGATTTTTACAGCTGATGCTAACACACACATGCATGTTTGTTGTTCATTTTCATACATTAAGTTTGTACTTACTATGTCATTGGTGGAATCTTTAACCCCCAGCATTACAGTAAATCTGGCCTGGTCCGGACGAGAAGAAAAGAAAGTTAGGAAATCACAGAATTCCCAATGCTTCATTACAGAATATTAGTCATGACTAAATACTGTGGCTCCCAACTTATATTTAGAATGGGCAGAGGTGCAGAAAGAACGGTCAGCATTTCAGTGACGGGCCAGCTGACAAAATTCAAATACTGAGTATAAGGTTTAACTAAACCCTAACCTTAAACCAAACTCTAATCTTAGTTAAGATTCAGGTTAGGGTTATGGCAACAGCTCAAACAGTCTGTTTTATGAGTTTGAAAGAATGTAGTAATGTTTTACACTGGGCCAGTGTTGGATGCTGTTTTCTACATGCTAATATTGATAATTACATATTGTTAAATACTGAACTTTGGACTTGGCATGTTTGTTTATAAACACGTGTTACATTCATTAACGTTTGGAGGGATGGGGGAGGGGGTGCACAATAAGGTCCTGCACCAGGGCCCATCTTTCTCTTCCTCCACCACAGGTCTGTGAGGTAGTTAACGCAGAACTTAGTGTTCTGTGAGAACTTATTTACAGTTGTTATCGTTGACAATTGATGCTCTCTGAAATGCTCCATTGTAAATCCTTCAACCAACTCACTGTTTCAGAAGGGTTAAGGGTTTTATTCAAATAAAATACATCTAGTGAAGTCACCTGTTAATAATCATACTACAGTGCCCAAGGCAAAAAGCTGAGTCTCTGATTAAGTGTATTCGAGTAATGCACTGTTTTTACGTACCTGTATCTCTCTGTCTAGGGGTGATTTTATTTTTACTTCCCCTGTCTCTTCAGCTACATTAAAGAAGTTTGCATTTTGTCCAGTCATACTGTATTTTAAGGCT
Organism: Acipenser ruthenus; assembly: GCF_902713425.1. Taxonomy (NCBI): domain Eukaryota; kingdom Metazoa; phylum Chordata; class Actinopteri; order Acipenseriformes; family Acipenseridae; genus Acipenser; species Acipenser ruthenus. The sequence goes on from NC_081210.1 coordinate 29,174,392, forward strand.
TCATTTTCATAATCGACAGCACATATCCAGAAAGCATGTTGACCTGATGAGAAATAGAACAAGTTTGTAGGTTGCTTTGGTAATTTACAAAAAAAAAAAAAAAAAGTTGGTGGCATTTACAGTAGATCCACCAAGATGAGATCAATTGACCAATACAAGTTCATTTACAATAGGCACCTGACTTGAGCCTTGAACTACAACTATGAGTGATCAAATAGGATCTTATTATCAGGACCACAGGAGGGGAATAGGAAGAAAATGTGACCAAATAAATAAATCTACTGTGCCAGTGTCAGTCCAACCCGTCAGTCTATCTAAGGGTCATGTTCCAACCAGGTCCTAACTGATCAAATCAACCACGAATTCAACTCAGTTAAAATATATATATATATATAGAGAGAGAGAGAGAGAGAGAGAGAGAGAGAGAGAGAGAGAGAGAGAGAGAGAGAGAGATATTATATATATATATATGTGTGTATATATATATATATATAGATAGATAGATAGATAGATAGATAGATATATTGTATTTATTTATTTAACCAGGAGATGTACCCATTGAGACCTCGTTTACAAGGATGTCCTGGAAACCAGTAAAAAGACAATTGAAAAGTACAAACCACACAAGAAAAAACAGGTGTGGTTCCAGCTTAATCAGCAGCATACAGAGATCAAAGAACGGAATAGGACATGCCTATGTCTTAATGCATACCTGTTTAATTAATGCAAAAACAAAAACTACTTACTTATATTCAAGTCTTCTCTTAGCTCTATATAGGTCATATTTGCACAAAAAGCAGGTGCAAAGTTTCCAGAAACTAACAAGACAAGAAAAAACAGATTCATTAAAGCGAAACTCAGAATGAATTGACGAATGATCCTTAATGCAACTTCCTCCGCAGGGTCATTTACAGATATCTCTTCATAGGCGTTGGATATATTATATAAATACAAGACTGTAAAGAAAATTCTATATTACCAGTTGAGGTACATGTTTTCATTGTTTCTAAGAAGTTAAAAGGTGGTTGTTGTTTTTTTTCCGCAGTTTTGTGTTTTCTGTGTTAGAAATCATCATGTCTGTGTATCAGCGCAAGGACAGAAATGGGAACAGTAAGAACCCATTAACATGAAGAGAAAGCTTCTCAGCATATTTCTGTAATGGGTCTAAATCCTGTTTCAGAGTCACGGAATCTCATTGTTTGTTTTTTTAATTTGTATATTGTTATTTTCTAAGGAATATTATATTTATATAATATATCAATAAGGTATTAATGATTAAAAATAAAGAATGTAAAAAGAACATTTACAAATGCCTTAAATAAATACTTGTTTGGCCTTTATTGTGGGGCTCATCAAATGCTGTTCATTGTGTGTTAACGTTAGTTAATATATACAGTGTAGTAAACTATTTGTAAAGTTCTATAAGAAGATTATACTAAAATCAACATGTTAAAGCATTGCTCCAGTCACATGTTTAACACTGACGTGTACATGTGATCATTGCCTTGATTTCCAATGCAATGTGTACAGTGCTGTATCTCACCAGTCCCAAAGAAGCAGGGCAGCAGCAGGACAAGCAGTGCCGTGCTCCTCATCTTCACTGTTACTCCAAGTCCCAGGCAAGCTGGACACAAACCCACACACGGTGCCTGTGTTAGTGACAGAACAAGCTGGACACAAACCCACACACGGTGCCTGTGTTAGTGACAGAACAAGCTGGACACAAACCCACACACGGTGCCTGTGTTAGTGACAACACTTTCACCCGCCCAACGCTTCCTGTCTTTGCTGCTACAGATAAGCTCCAGTCACAACTCTCTACCGTAATAATACTTAACAAAGAGCTGGATAACTAAAGAAGTGCAGCTTGAACTGCACACAATGCAAATAAAATGTAGGCCTACATTTGTAAAATGTTTGTAATAAACCCTGTCTTAGAGTATAATAACCTCCTCGATACAACATGTATTTTATCCAGAACGGTGTTTATTTACACTCATTACATTTAGAAAATGAATAAATACACATACATAGTCTTAGTTTATATTTCAAAGAGGCACAGATAAATAGAATCGGCAGATTTCCATGAATGCGGCCCGTTGAAACTACGCATCGCTGTTGTTGAACAGCGCGATATACTACTTCCGAGAAACGTTAGCCGTTTTAATCGTACCTTCAACGTAAAAAGGAACTCTTTCATTTAAACTACATGGAAATAATTAATGCTTTGCTCAGATCCTCAAAAAGAAGAGATTTTTCTTTACTTGCCTGGGTGAAAATATCCCTTTGAAATCGTGAAGTGTATCTCACCAAAAGAAGGAAGGACAATGAAACAGACCTTTGTCTAGTCAATGTAATTAACATCTCAGGCTGATTAACCTCTCACAGCTGTAAATGTAAATCATTAACAACCCTTAAACAGCATAGACCTTCATTTCAACACAAAACGAAACAACTGCCCAGTTGGACTGAACATGGTTGTGATTGCAATGATAAGAACACACGAATGGAGTTATACCAGTGTGTCTATTCCATTCTGTTCTACAGGATTCTATTCCGTTCTATAGATGGATCATACTTACAATCAAAGTGTTCTCAGGTATACACAAGTTCCAAATCCATTGCTTCTGTAAAGTCCACACTCAGATGTCAATTGCAACACTTCCAATCTTCTGACAGTAAAATCTGTGTTTAACATCCCCAGTCCTCACCTCCACAGAGGGACTAATGCTCTGGCCCCATTCTAACCCCCTTGTCATGACGATATCTTAATCCAGACCAAGCATAATACTCTTGAGTGTTGTTAATTTATTCATTTCGTTATTAACTACAGCACAACACAGAAGAAGACCCTGACCTACATTTAGGCCATTCATTGAAACAGAGGGGCTGTTGTGTTTCTACTAATTGGAAGGAATTTCGTAGAGTCGTGGATTGAAGACTAATTGATCCATGGAAACCTATCAATTCATGATGTCTGGCAGCCGTTGATTTGATCTTCTGTGCCCCTTTTCCTCTTGCCCCTCACTCACTTCGGGACTGCACTCACAGTACCGCTGTGTTAACCCTCTCCCCATTCACAGCACTGTTTCCATCTTGAATTCAGCACCATGACAGAGGTAGCAAATACAGCTAAGAATTTAAAGAGCTCTGTGAACACAGATCTTTAAGAATGTAAGTCAATGTCAAGTTTGTAGTTTGTGAAACTCTTTTCAATTGTTTTAGAGAGAATTTGAAGTTTATTTTAATTTTTTATACAGACTTAACACGTTTCGCGGGACAGCGTGTATTCGTCCCGAGTCAGCGCAGGGGTGGTAGGAGGTTTCATTTGATCCAGTTTATTGGGCTCCTGGTCATTTGACTTCTGTTAGTGTTTTATTAACACCCAGCAGAGTGTAAAGCCTGCACGGTAACTGAGGTGTGCAACTGGATCACAAGGCCTCAGCCTTGTTTACCTCTAGAAACTTGGTAACTGGGCTAAAGCTGTTTCCATTCTAGTATAGAGACAGCACTGTACCTGACCAACTCTGGGCTGTTGGGTTATTCTGCAAACTATCCTTTCTGTGGACTGGAGGCAATGGCAGTTGTGTTATATGAGTGATGCTCAGTTTGACTCATTCCAATCCAGGACGGTGTTTCAAACAGGACCTTGAAAGCACGCAGGGTATGGCAGGGCCTCCCATGCTTAGGAACAGCAGTTTAAATCTAGCTGAGATCCGAAGAAAACTGCATCTAAATATGCATGCATTTGATTAGCCGTGGCTGTCAGGCATGTCTGTAGAGGAAGTATCAACGTGAATCATCACAGCGTGAGTGTCATAATTCATCTTTATTTTACACGAAAGGGGCAAAAGAGCGTTGCCATGGGGGTGTGGTTTGTTTTACAGGAGATTTAAAACAGTCAGCGATGGCACTGGCAGGACAACCCCAGGGTATACAGGGGCAAAGTGTGAATTCCAGAGGTCTGCTTTATCACAAATCACAGTGCTAATCACTTGGGCTAAAGTCTAACATCAAATAGAACCAGATCATGTAATGTTCATACCTCCTGCGAAGGAATTCAGGAGGACACTGTAAAGAATGTAAACCTCGAAACACTTTCTACCTGCCGTGTGATCTGAACGTTTGATAATGAATTTTAAAGAACTGCCTGTGGCTTAGCTAATCACAAGCTATATATATATATATATATATATATATATATATATATATATATATATATATATATATATATATATACAATGTGGACCGAGGTTTCAAACTGTGGAACTAGGCTATTGTGGGGCTCAGACAGGCACCATTTTCTAATTGGTCTAACTGACATTCACAAACTCACATTAAACAGCGGGGCTACTAATGCAGTCCAGGCAGTCAAAGTCAGTTTTTTGGATTACAAGTTAGACACTGACAATAAAAAATGGCATATGAATATCAAATTGCATTATATTCATAAACATAAGCAACGCAGCAGTGACAAAGGTATACTGTACATGGTGTTTTATAGAGAGAGCAATCATGCAGTGATGTCATCGGGTTAGAGTATAGCAATGCATATACTGCCGCCTAGTGAAATAGTAATGAAATGACGTGTCTCTGATATTTTTCTATCAATAGAAACGGTGTATCCATATAACACAGTGCTTCCTCACGTGTGGCTCTTTCCATACACTCAGGTCAAGGACCTTGTTCCATCTATATTGTGCATGTGTGAAGCGAGGAGTCCAGAGCCTTGCTGACCATCAGCTCTGTCATTTACGTGGGTGTGCAGATAAGAAACTAAGGACCTGGTTGGAATCCTGCACTCTTTGATAATGCCAATGGAAAACAATAAGAGAATCATCTGTTTTCCAGGCTTCTAGCACAAATAATCAGGGTTTGCAAGCTCTGCAGGATGTGTGCACCCTGCAATAATTAAGGAAGAACTGTGACTAATGCTCAAAAACAGTGGTATCCAATCCCGGTCCTGGAGGGCCATGCACTGGGTTTAACAGGTCAAATTATATAATTAACAACTCTGGAACAGAGACCAGGAGTGGAAGAGATGACTCGCCCCCTCCCAGTTCACCAGGTCACCACTGTACGAGAGTCGAGTCTGGCTTGAGCCACCTTCATTGAGAGAGACTGTAATTTGCTGCTCTATACAGGGAAACACCTGCCCACCGAGCATCCACAATAAGCTCCTCCATCAAAACACCATAATTCAAGGAGGTGATTTAAATGGAAGAATAGTTTAAATGATGTAATTGCTATCAGTATGATAAACCTCCAAACCAACATGTAAGTATTTCCCAGTGTCAACATTTGTAGTGATTTATTTATTTAACTGGTAAGAATAACGACTCTCTCTAATCTACTAAAAAGCTATTAGCGTAATACCGCAGCGAATGCCCTGCTGGCTGTTATATTGCGGGATCTAGCTAGGGGGGGTGACATCATACTGCTATGGCATTTATAGTGAGCTGAAGGAACTGACTGCACTGTCAAGCACAGGACCAACCCTTCGGATCTTATGTAACTCAAGCCAATAGCAAGAAACAACGATCACCACAAACCAACTGCACGCCGATTACTGGCTGGGAAACACGTACTTGCAGACAGACAAGTAAATGCAATTTGTTTCCACACGGTAGATGAAGTGACCTACATGCAAACACACGATATGTTCTTCATCGACTCTGAAACATGACATTGGGAACTGGGGGAGAAGGCGGGGTGATAAAATGCTGTCCGTTTTATAAAGTCATTACGGTAACCTTCTGCGCAATACACATTCAGCTCTGTCAAAATGAAGACGAAAGGGGGTGAACTACAAAACGGACGCCGCTTTGCTAAGTCTTCAAGCAGGCATTAGGGCACACATTCGCCCGTTATAGATTAATCAAAGTAGATTTAAATGAATGTTTTTCTGCTAAAACGCTACAAAAATGATATAAGCCGAGGCGGAGAGAATCCCTGTAAGGGCGTACGTACCCTTTTTTTTTGACCGATATGGTCAAACCCACGGACTGTTCCATTGTGCAGGAACAGCTCGAGACAGGGTAGCGATGCACTGAAAATATGAGAGAGATGAGAAAAGGGATTATAATGGGACAGATCGAGGGATAACATGCCTGCAAATTAACAATCAGGTAACCGATCGGAGCTTTTCTGTTGTTATTCTTTCGACGTGGTTGGGGGTTTAGCTGCGTTGTTTTGCGAGGAATCCGGTTTTCAGAGGTTTGCATATTGCCTTTCTGGTTTTTAGCAGCCCGGAGCCCCTCCTAGTTTTGTATGTTGTCATGTTTATATTCAGCATTAAATTAGTGCTAGTACACATTGCAGTGCTCGGGTTGAAATCTCTATATGTGTTCATTGTAAAGACTAAGGACATTCTATAACGCTGCGTCTGCATCGTTTTTATTTAACCCGCAATTACCGCCGGGGCTGCAACATTGCAGTGTTGTTCTGCATTGGGACAGGTAGAGAGGCCTGGCTGTGTAGACTGTGCTGCTGCACAATTACAGTGTTGTTTTGGATTACCATTAGCCTAGCATTAAAACAACTCGGAGATCAAGAGGAGTCGAGCATGCGTGGGCTAGGCTGATCGTTTATATATTAAATACGAGCTTGACGAGACTTGTTTTGCATTGAAATCTAGTTGTACAATATCGTTGCAAAAGGTGTATATTCTTGTACTGTTTGTGTCTGAATTATGTAGGTTGCAGCGTCCCGTGAAGTTTAAAAATAGCCACGCTCGACTTCCTTTAAATCCTGCGTTAATGTATTGGTGGCACGGTTTCTGTGCATTTTGCACGTTTATTTTATGTTTCATGATTGTTTAGAAAAGACTGACAAGTGATCAAATCAATAGTACTCGGGTACATGTTCCACAAAAATGTTATCATCACGTTTTTAGTGCAAAATTTAATTAGTTCTGTGTTTTTTGTGTGTGTGTTGCTTGCGGCAAACTGCTTTACTCTTACATAATCCATGTTCAAAGCTGCAGCAGACCCTACGTCTAGGGAAGTTGGTACAGCTCATTTCCCCTTTTTAAACCCTGAGCCTGTGTACAGCTGCCTGCAGGTGTGTGAGTGAGTGTGTGATAGGAATATTCACACAACCTTAAATTATATCATAATATATGTTCAAAGCTCCTTCTCCACTTCTGCTGTACAGCTGCTTATCCAAGTTTGTGATACACAGTATAGCTTAGTTTAAAAGCTGCACGCCAGGGTGGGTTGCGTCTCCTAATAATATACATGTAGAGTACTGTGTCTCCAAAGTACTCCTCCATTCTCTGTCTCTAGAAACTTAACTTTGAACAATATGACACCCAACAGTATTCATGTGGGGTTGTGCATTGCACTGAGGTTCTACATGGCACATGGTAACAGTGCGCTGTGCAGACTGGCCTTGGTGATTTCTCTAGGCTTTTTCTTCCCTCCCTTACAAGTTGCTACATATACAAGCAGTGTTTCCACAGCCTGTTCTTTAAGAAACCCTGAAAGGCGTGACAGTGACTCATTTGACTAAGGAAGGTGAGTCAGTCTGCCTACCCAGGACAGTCTTCATCTCCTGCAGCATTGCGAATCAGATAGAGGCACAGAGAGTGGAATGGCAGTGGGTTAGGGTGAGATTTCAATTTTCCAAAAGAGAATCCTTTACACTTAAATCAAGGGTCCTTGTAATCAGTTCCACCTTTAATTCAGTCCTGTTCAACTGGTGAATCCCATGCAAGTACAGCAGATTTGTTGGCAGTTATCTGCATTTTAAATCGTACAAGTATCGAAACACTGTGGCTTACTGTATACCACAACTCAAAGCAAGTGCTCCATACAGTGCTGATCTAATCCATTCACTAAATCACTCAGACAGTCGTTGGTGACCCAGGGAAGCAGAGATTTTTCCATCTCTGTATTCATTACCTGCCAGAGCAGTGGCTGCAGCTGCACATGCAAATCCCACCATCAGGGCAGACCTTCTGAAACACAATCCCAGGCACAGCAGTTTGATCCATTCAGTGAGACTCACCTGAGCTTGTTACCTATATGCTGGATAATCAAGCTTGTAATAAAAGCAGAACTGGGTGAAACTGCTATGCAATAGGAGTCTTATTTCCATCCCTGAATCTGCAAAACTGATAGTTCTTGCAAACACTCTGGGTCTTATTTTCAAGCAAAGGTGTGTATTTGTAATAACACCTTGTTTTACTTTTCTGTACTGTAGTTTGAGCTGGTAGCGAATGTAAGGGTAGGGTTACCATATGACTCCATGTGCACCGGGACACTGCATTGAAAAGTCTGAACTCCCAAAGTGTCATAGTGTACATGGAGTCACATGGTAACCCTGTGTAAGGGGCAGTATTGATGATTCCTGTCTGGACTCTTCATGCAGTAAGGTGTATGGAATTATTTCTTTCTTTTTTAATAGGGAGATGATCAGCTGACACTAGGCTCTTTTTAATTGTAATAAAGTGTCTGGATGTGAAAAGATGGGCGTTCACATAAAATATACTGTAGGCTAAAACTGTTTTCAACAGCTCTGTCTAAACTTCCTCACCAACACTGTTAATTCACTCGACTGGCCCTTTACAAGCCTTTCTTATATTAGGAGTTCCTGCGTGAGATTGTAATAATCCAGAGACGTGTGGGAGTGGATTTAAGACGTCACTGTCCATTGTGGGACTGGGAAATAAAGTGTTTTGCCCTTGTTGCAGAGATTGCTGTGACGTTGACAATGCTGAATACTCTGGTGCTTAGCTTTGAAAAAGGCCAGTTGTTTTGGGGAAATCACAGTGGAGGTTGACTCTTTCCAGGGGTGTGAAACAGACATACCGATCAAGCCAATCATGTGGTGAACTCTTTCTGAGCTGGGCCGCATTTATTGAACTGCATATTCTCCAGCACCAAATGTGCACCGGTTTCATCCAAGGGAACAGTAACGTTGTTTAACCATGAACTGGTAGTTTTAAATCAGTGCTGCTCTCACACAGAGCCATGCTGTCTGCTTTGTGTGATGGGCTGTGCTTGTCCTCGTGCTGCTGCAGGACAGGGGCAGTGCTGCTGATGGGAAGAAGGTGAACCAGGGGAACAGACTCCTCGTGGGCTTCAGCGTAGTCTCCCGGACCCCTGGACACGAGCCCAAATCAGAAATGCACAGGACTATAGTGTAGTGATACCAGGTACTGATTGGCCACAGAGACTAGTGGAGTGGTTTCTTCAGATTAGGGTTGAGTAGCAATGGCTTTGCAATTAGGATGGACATCATCCCCGCTGTCTCTAATGGAGTGTAATTCCCCCAGTAATAATGAAATGATTGAGAGCATTATGTTCTAAGCTACAGTAGATGCACTGTGAATGATAGAACAAGGCAGATATTCAAGCACTTGTGCAGCTCAAGCCCTCTGTATTTCACTTTACTGTAAGACCAGGAACAGCAGATGGTTCCTCAGGCGTGCTGGGGCTCTCTGCAATCTGAAATGTAGGTGCTGGGGGCCTTGGATCATTTATTTATAAGGGTGTGTAATGATTTCATCTTCTTCCAGTACAGTGTGTAAAAGGAAAGTCTGTCTTCACTTTGTACACTAAAGCCAGCTGCTGTGCATTGAGAACAGGCTTTATAATATCTGAAATTATTCAACACATGCATCGGGTTCACAAATGCTCTCTTATAAAAGTTTACCACTGTATCTTTGTATAGTATTTTTGCAGTTTTCCTATGGTTATGTGATACACTGTTATAAAGGATAGTGGAAGATCTCCTTGCATCACCCAGTTTTATCTGGAGTACTCCAGCTGTACAGCACGCTTTGTGAAATGGCTTAAAAACATCCTAAGTCACTTTACCTAACCTTGGAAGTGGACAGTACGTGTCACATTTAACAAGATAACCTCAAAGCCAAGGAATGACTGCCCTGTAGCAGAGACTGAAATCCTCCCTCCCTCCCTACCTACCCTACAGAATGAGGGGGGTTCAGCTTATTCCAGTGTTGAATCTGCCTTCGTTCTGCAGCTGTTCACTGTACTGGCATGTCAAACTTTCACAGCTATTCTAAAAATAAAAACTGAATCGTCTGGAAAAAAAATCTTCATGCAGCACTGTAACAACTTAGTGTTTTATAAACTTGCACAGGTAATTATTGCAGACTATGTATCGCTATATATCACCAATACTTCATGACATAAGTGTACATTTTCATTCACATTTTGTGCTGAACAAAATATTATGCTACAGTACTGTAGTGAAATAACATGTACTGTGTATATATATATATATATATAATATATAATGGTACGTGTAGATGTAGTGTACCAGCAATAAAATCCTATCTAAATGACAGTATATGTTTGGTTCTATCTTGTACTAAACGGGGAAGTGAACATCGCTGTCCTCCAGGTCTACAAACAGGGACTCGGGTGACAAAGCATTCGCAGCCCAGACCCGCCAGCTGGATTGTTTTATTGCTGAACAAGCAGCTATTGTTTGAGTTACGAGACTGTCTGCTCTCAAGACTGCCTGGTTTTGAATGCGGGGAACCAGCAGGGGAAGATACAGCACTGTGCCAGAGAACGTCAGCCAGGGCAGACTCGAGTGTCACAGTCAGGAGGCCTGTGTGGAAACGGGCCCTCTTCACAGAGAGACGTTAGGAAGACAAAGGGGAAGGAATTGGATGCAGCCATTCTGAGACGGCAGAACAGACGACCACAGCTCTGTGTTTGTCCTGCTGATCCGCCACAGTTGAAAAGAGCGTTCAGGGTGTTCCTTACAAATGCATTGTTTTGTCATAGCGGCTCCCTTTGTACAACACCGCCTCTTAACCCAGCCAATCAGCTGGAAGTAAGGTGTCTCCTCCACATGTTGCATTTACAACTCTGATAAAAACATGTTGTCAAAACAACTTTCCAGACACTTTCTCAAGCTCAGCTGGTTCTTCACAGAAACGTTCCCATCCATATAGAAGACCTAGTTATTTTGGGGTCCACAAGCAAAATTTATATATATATATATATATATATATATATAATTTTTGTTGTCCAGTATACAGTAGCTTATAACGAGATACTAAACTCCTCTGTGTATTTCAGAATTGTTTTCGATGGGAAGGGAACATTGTGAAACACTATCATTATCATGAGGCCATGATATTGCAGCCTGGAACTCTGTGATAAGCCACAACGCGTATCAGGGTGTATCCTATGAAACTGTTGACCTGGACAGGACTGGGGTCTGTGTTGATGTGTGTCAGTCAGGGTGCTGTGGATAGTGTGTGCTGGACAGGACTCGGGTCTGTGTTGATGTGTGTCAGTCAGGGTGCTGTGGATAGTGTGTGCTGGACAGGACTGGGGTCTGTGTTGATGTGTGTCAGTAAGGGTGCTGTGGATAGTGTGTGCTGGACAGGACTGGGGTCTGTGTTGATGTGTGTCAGTCAGGGTGCTGTGGATAGTGTGTGCTGGACAGGACTGGGGTCTGTGTTGATGTGTGTCAGTCAGGGTGCTGTGGATAGTGTGTGCTGGACAGGACTGGGGTCTGTGTTGATGTGTGTCAGTCAGGGTGCTGTGGATAGTGTGTGCAGGACAGGACTGGGGTCTGTGTTGGTGTGTGTCAGTCAGGGTGCTGTGGATAGTGTGTGCTGGACAGGACTGGGGTCTGTGTTGGTGTGTGTCAGTCAGGGTGCTGTGGGTATTGTAGATTTATATTACTGTTTTGGTTTAATAAATGCAAGCCCTTTCTTTATCTCTGGTAAGCAAAACCACTTCGATTTCTGCAGGTTTTAAATGGCTGGGCGAATTGGAAATGGGACGTGTATTTGAGGCAGGAAGGGTGGGATGTTGTGGACGCGCGGGTAGGGGACTAGGACTGAGGGCGTGGCCTCGTCGTGGACGCGCATTGCTACATGCATGTTCCTTTCGCTTCAGAGAGACGGGCACACGCGGATTAGAATGCTGAGAATCAAATATTGTTGTTTGTTGGATTCCAACAGTGGCAGTTCTTAAAGAGGCAGTTACAAAAATAATTCAAAATCTGACACCAGAATCCGGACTCTTTTTTAAAAGTGGTGTTGTTGTAGCACTTAAACAGTTCTGGTTACGAAATATACCGAACTGGAAAAATAGAAGTTAGGGGAGAAAAACAAAGAAACAGGAAGATCAGTGCGTGTTGCTAATAAATACCTGGATGTGTATTGTGGGCTACGATACAAGAAAAGCATGCACTTGCTACGATATTGACAGTATCGCAGATCTGCAGAAGTTATTGTGAAATATTGTAATCACTTCTGCGAGATAGGGAAATACACCAAGCAGGCGTCATTCGGGAGAGGTCGTATCATACATGCATCTTTGCATTCAGCACTGTTTTGACGAGTTGGTAAGTACATTTTTGAACCGATGTCTAAATTTAAAGGAAAATGCCTTAATTTCGCATTTGTTTGTAACGGCTGCATGTTAGTTAGGATTTCATTTCCTGATTGTTGTTTTACATCCGATTTAATAACGTATCGTCAGCCCTATCGTGAAGTTAAAGATGAGGATTGTGGATTTCTTTTTTGTTACCTTGTGATATAACTAACCACCCACGTACTGTGTTACAAACATATATATATATCCATATTGTATTATTTATATAAAACATGTTTACGATAAGCCTGGAAATCCGAATTTGATTCCCTTGCACATGTAGCAACCCGAACTGTTTATTTTACAGATGTTGTTGAAGATGGAAATGAAGGCGATTTCCGACGTTGTCTTTGTTGTTGTGTTATTTAGAAATCGGTTTACAGATTTAAATTGTGTAGAGCGAATTATTTTTTTAAATCGTGTCTTCCGATCTAATAAATGCGACGGGATGCTTTTAACACACGGAAACGGCGGTTTTCTTTGTGCCGTTTCCTTTGTTGTTGCTTGGTTTCTGTGTGAGCACGTGGCCTGTCTGCGCTGTCTCCTCTTAAAGCTGCAGGGACCCATTTTACCAGCAACACGCCTGGTGGCTGAGAGAACAGTGTCGGCAGGAAACACAACCACGAGGTTACTGGCATGCATGTTATTAACTCGGTGATCGTGGCCATTCTTGTGATTCCTACAGTATAGATGTATCTTGTCGAAGATTGAAACATTGGTACATAATTGTTTATAAGGCTATCCTTGGCAAAACTCAATTGCCTTAATAAATTGTTAATTAATATTTATAATCTTAGATCTCAGACTCCTAGGGTTCGTACTGAATTTGCAATAAAGACATTCCGTTTTCTAGCTCCATGGTCTTGGAATAAACTTGAGGAAGAACTGAGATTTATTGTCCTTTTTAAAGGATTTAAAACTAAGCAAAATGGCATCTGTGTAGCCGAGACATGCTTTTGTTTTGGCCGATGCTCCTACATTACTGCTTGTAATTTGATTAACTTATGTGCTCATTTGATTTTGAATTTTAATTTGTGGTTTTTTTTTTTTTTTTGGTATGATGTGTCATCTTCTTGACCAGGTATTCGGTGAAAAGGAGATTGTAGTCTCAACAGGACTTTCCTGGTTTAATAAATGTTAAGTAATTTTTTTTTTTTTTTTAAACTGCATAGCGATACTTCCTTTATAGTCAAATGTGGACCGATGATCATACTTTAACTGAATTCCATATACTTTTCATTGGGGAAATCTAATTTCTGGGTAATGTTAGGAACTTGGAAGATGAAACATTATATCTGCTTTAAAAAATAATCTGCCAGTTGCGTGAGTGTGTGTTACCAGAAATGCTTCGCAAACTGTCTGCAGTGTCCCGATTTGCAATGTAAATGAGTTGAGTAATCACTTGAAACTCATTACTGAAGGGCTGCTTTTCACTGCGCTGCAAAGACACTGAACAGTTTGTACTCGGTTTCTTAAAGTGGAATTAAACAGCTGGAGAATCCGGTCTTTCTTTACACTCTCTAAATCACTGGAGTGATAGTGCAGCCCCAGAACTGCGCTGTATGATGAACTCCTAACAAATGAGCAGAATGAGTCAAACAGACGGTCCCTCCTCCCTGCCAGCCCGTGCGCACATTCACACAGGAACTGCACGTTGCAGGAGATACCCTACCGTTGTCTTGTTTTGAAGGGCACGTCGTTGTTTTTGGTTCAATCACAGCCCTTGCTATGGGACTTCATCTTCTCATAGGGACACACTGACAGTGCGCGTTATGTTGTGCAGTATGAAATGAACTGCCCTGGACTGCACTACTGTGCCAACAAGGACTAGACTCCTCCCAGCAGCTGCCTCAGGTTTTTATTGTCTCTGTATATGTAATCCAAAGGGAAGTGCATTCTGTTATTGAGGCTGGCTAATTGTCGTTTACATGCTTAATTATGCATCATAAACAGCTTGACAGGAGCTGCCCTTGATTAGCGGGGATGTGGAATTGAGAAGTGACTTGGAAGGGTTGCTGGACTCAAACCAGGAGATGCAGGGCAACCTATGTTGTTGCAGGGATAGAGATAAGACTCCTGTTGCATAGCAGTTTCTCCCATGCCAGGTTTTAGTACGAGCTTGATTAGCCTCAGTGTGTATGTAGCAAGCCCAGGTGTGGTCTTATTAAACTCCCAGTAAAACCAGGAATGGATCGAAGTGCTATGCAATGGGAGACGGAGGGTTATAGACCTTGCACTTACACTACAGTACTATATTGTACTTTATTCTTTGACACCCCATTGTAGATGCATAAAAACCTACCTCATAGGACAGCCTTACTGATGTATCACTTTTAATTCCAGGAGGCAAATGCATTTTGAGGTCTCCAGATCAATTGTCTATTAAAACTAAAATGTAATACTCCACTTTCATGAATATTAGATGCTAGTTCTACAGTACCAGCATGTAATTCACTTGAAGGCACTGTAGTTCTCATGTATTTTTTTTTTTCTTTTTGCATTGCCATGACAGCCTCACTGTTCTGAAGAGTAAAGCTTGCATTACCAGGTTTAACACTAGGCTGGAAAGAAGAATGCATGCAGGCCGGTGTGTCTTCTGCAGACTGAACCAGTGCTGATAAACTCTCAGAGAAAAGGGCTATCAAGAAATAAGCAGTGGAGAAATAGAAAACACTGATGCGGGATGCATTGTGTACAGTATTTTATTTTTCCTGAGATTCGTAAGATAGGTCAGAGTGATTTATAATATTGTCAGCATGACATGACTTAAGAGGGCAGGTGACTAAAAGCAAATGTTTTTCACAGCTGCAGTTTGTTTGAAAGAAGTGCCAAAATGAAATCACATCAGAGGACAATATATATATATATTCTTCTAAGTGAGACCTTACTGAGTCTACAGTAGCTTCCTGTAGAGATGTTTCAGAACTACTGTTGAAAAGCTAAGCTTTCTTCACAGACTGCAGCATTTCGTCTCCGGCACAGTCATCTCTCTCACCTGGAAAATTGAACTAAAAAATGATACAGTTACAGGGAGCTTCAAGACTTCATGTTATGTCTGTTGTGTTTTGCGGTGTTCCCCAGGACACTAACATGAGCTGGCTCATTGCACTGGGGAATTCACTGGGGTTTTTAATACGTTTCACAAACACTGTTTTAGTTTTTCAGGAGCAATAAAAAGCATCATTTCTCCCCATTGTTCTCTTGCAAGAATGTTATGTTAAAATAAGAGTTCTCTGCACATTCCTACCCTTTGTTTCCTGTTGTATAACATTAGTGTTGTTGTTTTTTCACACTGATGCAAAAATCTTTGGGAGTGAGGTCCGTCTGGGAATAAGGACACGTTTGGCGTGACTGACTGAAGGGAGCGCTGTTTTATTTCAGAGTGAAGACAATCCCAGGTCGAGACACAAGTGCCTCCAGCACGCTGTACCCCCGCTGCAGAGCTTGACTTGCCCCCCGACGTCACCAATGCGACCATGGGAAATCACGGTGAATAGGCGGCCACCCACTGCCCCCTTCAATCAGAGGAGATTCCCAGGGGAGCCCTGCAATATCCCAGCGCATCTCAGGAGGAGGTGAGGAGACCCACGCTCTATTCCACCTTCAAATTAAACCTGAGCACCATTAGCGTGCTGTTGTTTTTCAGATTTCTGCATTGATGAATACTGCAGAACATTACTAAACTTGCATCATTACAGCCCAACAAAATCTATACAGCTGCAGTGTAAAATGGCTAATGTTGTAGAAAGCAGGTCAAATTCACTGAACGGAGTCAATACAGTGCATGTTTCTCACTTATCTGAACAATGAAAGAGGATTCTTTGAGTGAATACAAAACAATACACAGCTATGTTTGAAATCACAATGCCTCCCAATGGTATACAACAGGATTATTATAAGTAAATATGACCATAAACCATCAACACCTTGTATTGCTTTTTCAATGTTAAATATATTAATAACTCAATTCTGCACTTTTAGGTTGTTTACTTAATGTATGACTGAAATTGCAATGAATTCTCCTCTAATGGTGTACATTTATTCAGTACGAACCCTATAACATGTCGCATTGCATTCTTCTATTAAACTCGCATATAGAAGCAGTTATTTTGGTTGATAGGCTCATCTTTCTTAGTGCCTACTAATGCAGACAGCATGGTATTGAATTTTCACATTTAACATAAAAACAACATTTGCAGCAGCCTAAAGCTGATGATTTATGAATAGGCAGCATGAACCCTGCTGAGAGAGAGATCTGTTTCCCAAAGTGACAGCGTTTCTACTTGATCAAGAAGAGCAACACAAGTAGAACTGGCTGTCGCCCAAAAGCTAACGACATTAGCAGCTACCTGCAGGCCCTCGCTGATACAGAAGCAGGGTCTAATTCACTCAGTTCGTTACCTGTTTCTGGATACTCCTGTTCTTTTTTTTTTTTGTATTGAATGTTGAAGCAGAGGGGTGGCCTGGCTTGGCACAGGAATATAACAAGTGTTTTGACCCCTTGCCAGTTTAATTTTGTGAGCTCAGATCCAGGCTGTGCTCGTCAGGCTAATATTTCAGATTTGGATACCAAAACTCAGCAGTACTACAGCATCTTGAGTTTGGGGATTGTACCGGTGCCAATTAAATGAAGCAAATTCTTTCTTATTCGTCATGAATGGCTGCTCTTCAGAAGGGGGTGGTCTAGTTGGTTTTCCAGCAGTGGGCACTGCACAGCATGGAGTATGTGTTACAAAAAAAGCAGCCGCTCTCAGACTGACACAATTGGTGAGCTTTTACAAACTTCAGGGGCACCTTGGAGAATTCGGGGAAGACACTTTTCCACCAGCTTGGCTCTTCACATGTTTTTCCCACTGTTCCTTTTCTCTGTGCAGCCCTCCAGTGAGACGGCAGTGGGGGCGGCGAGACAGACCCTTGTTGCACAGCTCTTTGCATCAGGATGAGAATTTCCACCACGCGCTGTTCACGCAGCATCAGCAGCAGCTCTCTTTAGATGAGTCAAGACCGTACAGTCACACCAGCGTACCGCCACGAATGCTGCACCCTGCCGCACACCCGCCTCAGCAGAACCCCATCATGGTGGAGCTTCACGAGCAGGTAGGGGGGCACCGGGAGGAGGCTGGTCTAATGGGCTTAAATACAACAGCGTTGGAATGGTTTTCTGAATTACTGTAATGTGCTTTGTTAATCCTTCCCCATGATGTAATGCATTGTTTTAGCTGGCAGGCTCACTGAGTGACTGCACGCTGCCTGTAGAAGGTGAGAAGACTCTCTCTGGTGTGCTGCACATGATCTGCAGCCCTTGACTGACAAGGAAGCACTGCTGGCGCTGGGTTTGTTTTTACAGGTATATGTGTGTGTGATTTCTCTTCCAGATGCATCAGGGGCCAGTCCCGATTTCATACACGGTTACCACGGTGACGACCCACGGTTTCCCAATCCATGCCGGCCAGCCTATCCCAGGGTGCAGCACTCAGCAGCTCCCAGCATGCTCGGTAATGTTGAGCAGACAGCTCTCTCTGCTCTGCTGTCTTCTTCCTCCTCCCGTGAGTTTGAAAGGGAAGGGCTGGAGTGGCGGTGATGTCCATACAACCCATTCCCACCCATTCCTAACTCAGGGTTGAAGCAAGGCTAGGGGAATGCGCAGACACAAATAAACAGCACACATTCGCTTTCTTTATGTTGGCTTCAGTAAATAATGCAGTACCAAAGAAGGAGATCGAATTATCAAGGTATTAACTCGTAGTAATACGTTCTGCACCATTGTGAGTTTTCAGAGGGACAAATCTTTAAGCTTTAACATGCTTAGTGACGTGTTTAACTAATCTGAAACCAGGTGGCACAAGCTTATATATTCAGCAGCTCCTCCCAAACAATATTGACTACTGGTTTTCAGTGCTGTGATTTGAGATCGCAGGAGCAGAGTAGCATAGTTATTCAAATGGGGTGTGTTCGTGTGAAGTCAGCTGTATTTCACAAGGGACAGCTGATGGAAAGGGTAGAGCCAGCTTGCACTTGGATTAGCACACAGCTAAGCACTTAGAGCTCTGCAGCAGGAGAGACAAAACCAGGGCAATGAACGAGGAGCAAGAAAATAAAAAAACCGGCCATCCCACAAACACTTTGCACAGCTTCAGTAAAAGGAAACAACAGTAACTTGCAGAGGAACGTGATGATCGAGTCCAGTGCATTTCACAATGTTTCATGAGTGCAGCGTGCTTCACCGTTTGGATAACCCAGGGGTAGGTAGGATGTTAGCTAGCCCATGTGTATTGTTCTGTACTTCACCTTGTATTGTGTATTATATATGTTTATACCACTATATATATACGTGTGTGTGTGTTTTTTTATTATTAAGACAGCTTGTATATGTTTAACAGCTTGATTGTTTTGCTGTCATTTGACCTTTCCTGCAGACCCCAGTCGCAAATATGTTTTCCTATCCCATATTGTTGTTCGATCCAGTAAATCTGAATAGAAACGTGAGTCAGAACGATCAGTGCTGTTCAGTTGTGGTGTTTTTGTTCGTGCCCTAACTGTAACCTGAAGACGATGGAGTTTGATAACATTGCAGTTTGGTAACATTGACCATTAAGCGCAAAAGTGTTTCCTTTTGGCAGTGCACCGATGCAGGCAAAACATCACCTGGCATTTTTCCAGCTTGTTCCTGGCTCATTAAGTAGGAGAAAGATCAGATCCTCGCCTGTCCGGGAGAGTGGCACTCGGAGAAATGCATTTGACAGGCAAATCACTCAAGATGAGAGCCACTTTGGCAGGATGTCTTTGGGAAGATTTCCACTGATGTTGGAGAAACGATCTGGATTTACTGTGCCTGCACTGCAACTGATTCCTTCCTGACTCCCCCTGCTAATCACGGACAAGTCTGTATTAGGGCTCCAGGGTTGTATATCTGTTGTATTGTAATGTGTTCTGTATTTTTGTTTTGTTTCCAGCTGATCCAAGCCTGCACAATGCAGCACTTGCCAGTATCTTACCAAGCCTTTCCGCCTCTGATCTCCAGCGAACATTTTATACTGCACCCTCCTCCGTCTGTGCCGGCACACCAACCGCCTCACCTCGCTCCCCTGAGCCAGTTCGTCCCTCTGCAGCCACAGCACCCCCGCATGGTGAGTGCTGGAAACACACCCTCCCTGCAAGGTGTTCACTCCAGGAAGTACAGATTAGACTAAAGGCTGGTTCACACTTTGTCTCTGAGGGTGATTTTTCGTCTCTAGTCGTGCGACAGTCTGATGTTCAAAAGGGTGACTGGTTGCCAGAGTTGAATTTTTCTCAACTTTAGCTGATCGCACAAATGTCTCCCAGTGGATTGAAGTATGAACCAGCATATAGCGCAAGTAACACAACTTTTTTTCTTCAACTTGTTGTAGGGGATGTTTTCAGGAAATGATCTCGAAGTAGCTTAGCTCAAGATGTTTAGGTTCAGTTTGTTGCAGGATAAACATCGCCTGATCAAAGCAAAATGACATCAGAGCTGTTGCTGTCTATAGAGCCCGTAGTTAGGAATCCCCGTGTGTTTTAAATGCATGTCACAATGTCAGGGGGACTCCCCACAGATATTTATATCAGCTGACTCAGCCTGTGGCACAGCCGTGGGAAAACACCGGTAAACTTTTGACCTAGGCCTTCTTTTAGACAGCTTGTTTGCGAGCACTTGAACGGTGACTTGAACATGCGGCACTAAGTTAGATATTATTCTGTACAATTGTGTGTTTAATATGACATTCTTTAGGGCTGATTCTTTTCAGTGAAGTTGACTATATTTTATTTATTTTATTTATTTTATTTATTTTTTCACATGTAAATTTAGATAGATTGTACCTTAACCATTATTGAATGCAAAACCAACTTCTATCCTAATCACTAAAAAAAAGGGCTCAAATGAACAGGAGCGGTTTATAAGCAAACTGTTCCAAATGCAAAGAGGCCTGTTCCTGGCTGTCTGTTCCTGAGGTGAGGAATGGAGGTCCTGGGGGTTTGAGGTTCCTGTTTGTGCTTCAGCCTTTGCAGAGGGTAGAGAACGACGTGGAGATGAGAGGGGACCAGCACCCTGTGGGGGGGTTCTCCTACCCCCCTGCCCACCACCCACCAGCAATGCCTCCGTCTGTGCCCCTCCAGTACCTCCCTCATGACCCTCTTCACCAGGAGCTGCCCTTCGGAGTGGTGAGTGTCGGCACTCAATGTATTCATCTTATTACACTGCGAGAAAAGCTAGGGACTGACAGCTTGCACAGCCTGTTGCTCATGGTAGAAGTGACAGCACAATTCCTGTGATCTTTATTATTTGTATCTATAAATAAAATATATTATGTACTGAAGAAGATTCATGTGATAAGAAACAGGACAGTCACCTGTTCAGATTGACTGATAATATTATAAGGTGGGTGACGTGCTGTTAGAGGATACTGTGGAAATGTAAGGTAAAGACACCTTGCTGTCCCTCGTTGTGGTGTTAACATGGTCTGTTGTCTTTGGATGGGCATTGGAGGAACAGAACAAGCAGCTCCGATCTTCAGTGACTTATTTGTGGTTCTCGACCCCTGTACGTTTCAGTGACTTCATTTTTCAATCTCTCTCTCCGTCTCTCTCCAGCCATATCCTCACGTGCTGCCGAGGCGTGTGAGCGGGCAGAGGTACCGGCTACAGCAACCCCTGCCCCCTCCCCCACCCCCGCCACCGTACTATCCCAGCTTCCTGCCGTACTTCCTGTGAGTATATCGAGGAGGCGGATATTCAAATGAGATTGTTAGCATACAGACTTTTAAAGGAACATCTTTTTGTTAGAATGCATCTGTTTTCTGGAGCCTCCTAGCATGACATTTCCAATGATAACTGGCACCGAGGTGGTGCCTGGGCAAGTGACCAGCTGTGGCTTGTGTGTCTGCAGCTCAATGCTTCCGGTGCCTCCGACTGCAGTGGGACCCGCCATCAGCCTGGACCTAGATGTGGATGACGTGGAGATGGAAAACTATGAGGTCAGAGCTGGCTTGTGTACAGTCTGCTCTGATAAAGGGCTGAATATGGTCTTTTACTCTGAGACTAGAAGTGTCTACAGCTGGCTGTCTCTTCTGTTATAAGGGTCTTCTCACTGGTCCCTGATCACAGGCCTCCACATTACTGGATCCTGTGTTTGCCAATTCAAATGACCCACAGTATCGTGACCCCCCAATCCTGCTGAATCCTGAGACCTGCACTGTCACGTTCTTACTGTCACTTTTATTCAGCGCAAGCAGCAGTTGGGCAAGGTCCAGTAATCTATATCTGGGAGTGTGTGGTCCTGACAGGACTACTTCCTAATTAAATAAAGATCATTCATGATCAAGTTATTGGTCATTTCATTTGAGCATTAATGATAACGATTGTGAATTATTAATGATAGAAAGACATGATGATTCCTGATCAGTTTGGAAGTTGTTTTGCATTGTAATCTTCAGTTCCAGGAGCGAAGACTGCATTCCTGGGAAACCAATTCTTTGGTGTTTTTGCAGGCGTTGCTGAACCTCGCTGAGAGGCTGGGAGAGGCCAAACCTCGTGGACTCACCAAAGCCGATATAGAGCAGCTTCCGTCCTACAGGTTCAACCAGGAGAACCACCAGTCTGAACAAACTCTGTAAGAGACTTTTAACTGGCCTGTTCGGGTAAAACAACGATAGCTCCTCTAGTCTTGAACGCAGAATACTAGGGTTGGTTGTTCATTTCTGTTATGGGCAGGGGCAGTTCCTGGTTTTCAGTTTCAATTCCTTTTTAAAATCAAAATATCAATTCCAGTTCCTTCGAAGACGTTTGAAGTGGGAATTGATTCTAGAAAGGGACTGGAAATGGAATTGGAATGGAAAAACAGGAATTGACCTGACACTGATTATGGGCATTGTAAGATTTCCCCCAAAAAAGTCTTGAAATTGTACTTTTTCTTTTTTCTTTCTTCACAGGTGTGTTGTGTGCTTTAGTGATTTTGAGTCCAGGCAGCTGCTGCGAGTCTTGCCTTGCAACCACGAGTTTCACGCAAAGTGTGTTGACAAATGGTTAAAGGTACGGGTTTTATTGGTTTTCTATTTAACACCTCTTTGCCAGGTCCCATAGTCATGCAGCATGGTAACTGAATGTTTCATCTGAGTTTTGGGCGTGCTCTCAGGCTAGGATAGGAAAAGCTCATGTTGTGTTCATATTTGTACGTTGTTTTTAATCCGTTCTCTGTGCCCCGGGTTTGTACATTGTATTTATTTCTTTTTTTCAGAGCAATCGCACGTGTCCAATCTGTCGAGCAGACGCTTCAGAAATCCACAGAGATGTTGAGTGAAACTTTTCTTTGTTTTAATCAACAAGAAGCAGCACAATAAATGGAGACCGTTCTCTTGGAGAAACGGGAACCTACCGCCTACCCCTCCGTATTCCCCCGAGCCTTTTCCTCTTGAACAATAAGCAATCTAGGATCGTATTTGGGGCTCTGTTTTACCTCCGCTGTGCATCGTGTAAGTTTGATGAAAGCTACTGCCTAGTATAACCGCATAGCCACCACGTTCTGGAGTTGTGTTGTGTGTACTTTTTGCGATCGCCCTTGTGTTTCTGATACTCCAAAGATTTAACATGTAATACCTGTTCTTGTGTTTTAACTCTTTTGGTTTTATTTGGTTTTCTAGTTGATGCTAGAATCATTCCAAGTACTGCAACAGTGGGGGAGTGTGGGGGGTAAAATGGTTGTGCAATCAGCAGACTAGGAAAACAAGGTTATTGTGGAAGAAAACTGGACCATTCCACTGAGCTGGAGGGAGGCTTCACTGTCTGAGATGCATGTTTGTAAAGGTGATGGGCAAAGTGACTTGTTAATAATGTATGTTACGCAATAATGTATTTGATTTTGTTTTTTTAATGAATTGCTGAATGCTATCGTAAAAAGTACGACTTGCAGTGGTAAAAAGGTGCAGTATCTTTTTAAGGCCTGAGGCAAGGTGTGCTTGAAATGAAACTTCAAACAAAGAAGCCATGAAATAATGTGGGTTGTGGAACAAACGCCACTGTTACTCCAGCAGGGGGCATGGTTCCAGACTGACCGACTTGGCAACAGAAAAAGAAAGACATGGGACAAGCTGCTGTTTTACACGCAGCATTGCTGGGCTCTACTGAACAGTACAAACAGCCCTGGATACTCGCCCCACCACAGCAGTACACAGTCATCCAGCTGCAACTCCTTGTACCGTGGATGGAATCAAGGCATGCTGGGAATTGCATGGACTGTTAACTTAGCCGAGCAATATGTAAATGGCGATCAAGTACTTCTTAATCAAGCGGATTACTAGGGTAACTGAGAGCATGGTGTTGATCTGCTTTCTGCCCATCCCTGTAGAGACCTGTTAGATTTGTTTTGTGATTGACAGCTTCCAGTCTTGAAGGGGCTGCATGGCACCCTGCAGAGTGTGCAGATCAATGGGACATTTCTTCCCGACTTGGAGGAGGCCTGCTTTTCTTGTTTGTGAGCCAAATATTCAGTACACTCCTCTTTTTATTTTCAGCTATGCCTTTCAACACCTTGAGAAGCACAAACGCGTATCACTGAAGTTTTAAAGATCTAACAGTTCTTTCTCTGCCACCTTTCACCCTTTTTATATAGACGTGTTCGGTTGTTTTAAAGGGTTTTATTTCTTGCTTGTATCTTCTGGAAAAGTGAAGGGTTCTGGGAAGGATAAGGTGGAAGCAATACCATGAGGTTGGCTGTTTGTTTCGAAATCTCTGTCGGGTCTCGTACAAGATGCAGCGTTTTTAAAAGACAGCTTGAAGAGTATTACATAACAAGACATGTTTCACTTGCATTGTCTTGTTTTGAAGACAGAAGAATGTTTAAGCAAGCTGCGTAACCTGTGTTCACTATTGGTGACAGTAATGGGGTGAGTTCACAGTGCTAATATCAGTGATAATGTCGCTGGCTCTGCTGAGTAATGCACTGGACTTTTCCCCTCTCAGCCCCTCTTGCTCGGATCTTAAACACAATGCTCTGGTGGTTCAGGATATATTAAATGGCTTTGAGAGTCCTTCGTGCATAGGGAATACCCATTGTAGCACTGCCATAGTGAACACTTGCTGGCAACTAGTCTTTATACAAACAGTGGAGGCTTTCACCCCTTCAACTCTGGTTTGACTTGCTGGCATAGGCTTGCCCTGGCAGGACTCCAGTGCCCTCATCGTAGCTGTTATCAAAAGCCATTTGGAATAGACTATATCCCACCACGTAGAATATGCCTCTCTATACACAGAGCTAATGAGGGGTATGTGTGTGCATAGAAACCTTTCTTATTTGAATATGTTGTGAATTGTGACAGATTTCACTCAGGGGCTTTCCAATTTAAGAAAAATCAAAGGAAACAAAAACAAATTTGAAATCAAAATGTTACCATGAAGGGGAGATACCTTGCTTTTTTAAAGAATATATATATATATATATATATATATATATAGTGTATTTTTGTTTTCTGCAGGCTCTACGTGGGGTTTTTAATACAACCAGTTCAATTTCCATTCAGTTTTTTTTTTTTTTTTGCAGAGAGCAATGGATATCACATCTTTTTAAAGACAGGCATGCAAGGAAAAAAAAAAAAAAAAGTATATAAAATATATATCTCTATAAAATAGGCAATGTGTCACTGCGGCCCATCATCGAAGTGTGTGTTAATCTACCTATTAACGGTCTGTTTCTGTGTTCTTGTATTTGAATGATAGACTAATTTTTATATATATATATATATATATATATATATATATATATATATATATATATATATATATATATATATATATATATACACACACATATATACACTGGTTGTGTTCCTATTTTAAATGTGTGCCTTTGCACACACTATCCTACCTAAACCACTTCCAAACTTATCATAAAGGTGTTTGCATGATTTTAAATAAATAAATAAATAAAAAATAAAGTGTAATTTGAGTGAAAGCTATCTAGAAAGGGGCACTGTTTAAATGTGCACAATATGCATGCATGTCTGCCAGATATGGAATGCTTTCTAGCTAGCTCTAGTTGGCTGTGGGTTTTAGGGAGGGGAGGGGAGGGGAGGGGAGGGGACTTTGTGCTCAGCTGATACCTGCCATGCACTGTACTGCACACATTCGTAATACACTTGAAAGACTGCAAGATTTTATTTTATTTATTTGTAGTTTCAAAATCCAAAGGCGCTCTCTCTCACACACACAGTATAAGGCTCTCTTATTTAAATCTGACTTGAGAAATAATTTAGATTTGATTGCCTGGTGCAGTTATACCCCAGTGACTCTAGGCGGCGCTGTTGGAAACAGACATTTGAAAGCCATACAGTAATCCGGTGCTAGATGCTATATTTTTAGGATGTTGCTATATTCACTTTAAACGGAATGCAATAGTTTATTTTGGATCCATCAAGTATTAACAGAATTCAGAGCAAATGCACAACAGCGCCATCTACTGCCATCTCCAATTAAAATGAATTAAAGTAAATTTCATAGTTATTTAGAGACCCCCTAGTAGTGAATGAATGTTATTTAAAAACTCCTCTGCAACTGCAGTTCTTTTTTTTAATCAAGTCTTGGAGCTAAATGCCAAACCTGATTTAAAATGCGCTTGATGGGGCTCTTTCACTGCTTATTTGGAAAATAAACACGACTCTAATAATCTTGTTAGTGTTCAGATTTGTCTGTTAATCCTTCAGGTCTCATCTGCTAAATCCATTTAATTTGTATTTCCTGTATTCTGTTCATTAATACCTGAGCTTCTTGTTTTATTATTGTATGATGCTGAGATCCTCTTTTGAACCATGTAGGTCATTTTTTTTTATTTCACAGTAAAAACGTTCCTGTTAATTCTTCTTCCACAGAAATGAAATGAATGCCCATTTTGGGGGTTGGCATTTCCATGCCCAAGATGTCTTAATTTCTTTTTGAGTTCTCTGCTGTTTTTATTAGTAGCATGTATTATATTCAACTGTAATTAGGAACATCCTTCCTAATTCTCTTATTTAATTGCCAGAAACAACATGAAAGACTTCAAACTAAAATCTGATTTTTCTTGTATTTTTCTTGAAATCCTCATTCATCTTCGAGTCGCGATGCAAATGTTCAGCATTGAAACCGTTGCTTCTGAGCATGTCCAATACTTTACTAAAACCAGTTCACTTAGTACCACGTGGTACTGATGCAGCTTACAGTGTGGTCTTCAGATTTCAGCAGGAAAAAACAGAATCTTGTAGTCTTTTAGTAATCCAATTAATAAAGAAATCTCACAGCTTGTGTGGTGCGAAATGTATTCCAATAAGCAGCTAAAATTCTTTAGGACTTGTGATTTGTTGATTGCTCTGTAGATGCCACTGATTGTTTACCGATGGTTTTTGCTGTGGTGGGATAGTGGATTGTTTACTGTTATAATACACCCTGGTCCCTAGGGGGAGCTAGTCTGGTGTGCAGGCAGCTCCCTTGAAGGGTGTCAGGGTATGTGTTCTGTGTTAGGAAGATATTTTTGCTTTGGTACTTGCACATTTACAGTTACCTCATTTTTGCCATGTTTGTATTTGAAAAAAAAAAAATGCTAATATATATATATATATATATATATATATATATAGGAAAATGGTTTTTAATGCTATATATTTTTTCCATTCCATTAGAATCATATTGTTTGTAGCATTTAACATTTAACTAGTTATACTGTATTATATATATACATCTGTATACCGATTTGAAATTTTTAAGATTTGTACTTTTTTTAAATGAAAGTTGCTAGTTCTGCTTTACCGAGTAGTGCAATCATATTTTTTTTAATTGTTGTGGCTGATTTGAAAGGGTTGTTCACTAATAAATGTATGATGTATACCAGTATCATATTGTGTCTGTGTTATTAACGTAGAATGCACTTTAATAACTGTAAAACACAGGGCGGGCAGCAAGTCGCTCTGGTGTGCTTATTGTGCATGCTTTTCCCCCTGGAACAGTCTCTGGCAGCAGCCCTGTAAAGGTGGAGATGTTTTGTGGTAAGTAAGAGTGCTGGACGTGTCCTCAATTTCACAGGCTGTGCAGTGACAGTGAATGATCAGGACGATGAGGTTCTGCATCCAGCTCACAGGATTGGGGTGCTACCCCACTGTAGTGATGTGTTCAAACCAGCAGCATTGCCTCTTTCTTCATTTAGCCCAAATGAACAGCTGAATTAAAGATCTCAAACCCGTGTGTTACATTTCACACTGAAATGTAATCACTTGGTGTCTGTTTATCAAACTCTTCCATAGTTTAGTGCTTATGTTCGCTATATCAGAAAGCATACCATTTGCAATTTGCAATGTTGGCTTGTTTTATTTCTTCGCACATTAAACATACCTCAGACATATAAATATGGGCACAAAAAAATCTTAATTAAAAAAAGGATACAAAAACCATGAAAATACTTCCACACAATAAAATTTTAAAATGGTTTAATTTATACTTCTGGGGGGAGGGGGGATGACATCTTAACATGACCAGCCCATTGTTATTAAAATGGCAAAATATTCATCTACGTATTGCCACAGGCACACTATAGGCAGACTTTTACTATGCTATGTAGGCTAGAACCACAGGGAAAAGCTGTGGTAAGTTTATTTTTTAATTTTTTTAAAGAACTGTAAGCAGTCCAGCGCCATTAAATAACCACAAACCCTCCTTTGGTCTTCTGGTAACATAAATACATTTATATCATTAAATGGGGATAACAAAAAAGCATTCATTCTGCATATGGTTAATTATAGATCAAAACTTTGCACATTTATTTATTATTATTAATACATAAACTGGAGGGTTTTCTTTTCTAACTTGGGCATTTTTTTTTCCCTTCTGGATGCTTGTTTTCTGTTAAATATATAGTAACGTATGCACATGTACATACTTCTGTCCCAACAAAACAAAGCAAAAAAAATCTTGGCTCTTTCAGGCAAATTGTTTCAGTGATCCCATGTGCGCTCTTTAGAAAAAAAAAAAAAATTCCAATAGAGATTTGGTTCGTTTCTTAATCGTCCGTGAGATCCTGCACGAAAAGTACCTCGGAGCGACTCAGCCCAGCCTCCTTCAACGTGGGTGGGATCGGCCTCTCCTCTGTGGGGAGGCAGGGCAGGACCCGGCGGGGAAAGTTAGTCACTATCTGAAACTTTTCTGGGGTTTCTTTCAAGGAGAACAAGAAGTCATGTATTACCTGGAAATAAGATCAAACTCAATTCAATAAATAAGACAGTCAAATCAATTATACAACATGCACACTGAACCTGTTATTCTATAGTGCTGTACGTTTATAATAAAACGACATGGCCAGTTAATTTAGTTAAAAATGCAAAGATAAAATATTTACTTTGTTTTTTTGTTTGACAAAGACTGTAGTGATGACTGACACCATTCTGGAGTCCTTACCGTTAAAGACTGCGTGAACAAGAACCGTCTCTCTACCCGGGAATCGTTGGGCAGTTTGAAGACAATTTTCACACTGTCGGGGTTATCCGGAGAGGGTTCGGGTGGGAGGCTTTCAGACCTGCGCTCCTTCTCTTCCTGCAAAGTCTGAAAACGATGATGATTAAACACAGCGATAAAAAAAACAAGAGATGAATAAAAGAGATGGGATTTGTGTCTCTCTATCCATTTTAGCATTTCAGAGAGAATGAACAAACTGAGCAAAAACAATAAAAAAAAATCAGTCTTGTCAGACAGGTCACATGGAACCTGACTAGGCAGCAGGCACTACATAATTAGGTTTCTATTAAAAAATAATGTTAAAGCCCATGTGTTTGAGGGCCCCCAGTATTCGGTGACCTCCCACCCTGCCCAGTTACCTGCTGTCTCCTCTCCTCGGCTAGTATGATCTGTCTGGCCGCCTCCTCCTGTCTCCTCTTCTGCTCCTCCTCCTCTTTCTTCTTCCTGTCCTTCTCCTGGTCGGCGCGCAGGGAGGCGAGATAGGCCTCGTCCTGCTGCAGCCTGAGTGCCTGGGTCTGGTTCCGCTCCTCTCTGACAGTGAGGCACAGCGGTATTACTTTATAAATCATCGTCAGCAAGCACAAGAGATGTTTATAGCCAAGACATCCAGTTTATCACAAGTCCCTCGTCATCATCTCTTACATATGGGACGGACTATCCAGACCCTTGAATCGAGTCAGTCCTTTATCAAGCCAGTCAAAATAATGAGAGGCAAGGTTGGATAGTAAATATAACTTTATATACTGTAAAGCCATGAATATTTGCAAGCCTTTTATTGGTGTTTTTCATGAATGAAAAACACTGTAAACATTTTTGGCACGAATATCTTAGTGCTGTACATATAATGAAGTAATATACTACTACCAGTGCAACAGGGCGGCAACAACTGGAGCAAAATAGGTTTTATGGGTGTGCTTCGCCAAATATTTTGGTCTACAGCTGTGGGGATATATTTCGAGAGGAAAGGAAACATTTAAACAAAGCTTTACAAAAGCAGTTTAAATGCAGACCTTTATTTTCCTGGTATATTTAGCCAGTGAGTAATTATTTGTTGAATTTGTTTAAACCATCCAACATTGCTGCATTTTGTTTTTCATAGAAGTGACTTTCCAGGTACCTTTCCATGCGCTCCGACACCAGGTAAGTCTGGTTGGCCTCCATGATGAATGTGAGTTGATTAATGAGGTCCTCTGCTTGGATCACACCCTCTAACCTCCCCACAACAGTCATCTTTCTGTCCTTCAGCGTGATCATGGCCAGGAAAGGGTACGTATTCTCTCGCAATGCCTGGGATACTGAAATACAATGGAAAAAAACAAAACAACATTAACTAAAGATCACTCCAGTACACTTCACTTTCCCTCAGTCCCACAAAAAGCACATTTTATATTGCAGGATTTAAAAGATGATCAGAAACATGAACACATGCTAATACGAGTAAGTGTTCGAGCACCACAGTCATTGGTTTGTCCTGGCTTGGCAAACGCAAACAAG
This sequence comes from Acipenser ruthenus, assembly GCF_902713425.1. Taxonomy (NCBI): domain Eukaryota; kingdom Metazoa; phylum Chordata; class Actinopteri; order Acipenseriformes; family Acipenseridae; genus Acipenser; species Acipenser ruthenus. Next base: position 29,204,742 of record NC_081210.1, read on the forward strand.
CTCACCTCTGTATCCTTCGGGTCTGCTGGTGGAACAAGCCCAGAAGAGCATCCTGGTGTTAACAAAGTTCAGAACTTCCTCTGTGCAAAGAGTGTTGCTTTGAGAGAAAGAGAAAAAACAAATATGGGAGCACAGCATGTCGGAAAATCGACATTTAGAGAAAGCAAACTACATAAAGAAGTATTGGGACTTACCGACAGAACACATCAGTATCCTGATGATCATCTCCGTGGAGATAAACCAACAGAAACCGAAGCTCACGCTTGGCGTCATTTAATGCCTGCACAGAGAACACATGTATGCACAGTATTCACGTACCAATTGTCAGTTCTTTTACTGTTAATGGCTAGTGTTGTCTGTTTCTTAAAATCGGACTTGCTGTGGAATGCAATCACAACAATCCTACTAACTGCCTATTACTTTACAATGGATTTCTAATAAATAAATCAATACACCCAGAAATATTATAACATGCGAATGCTGCTACAGTATCAAGTAATTACATTCATTGACATTAAGAAAAAAAGAATGCCTATCTGTAATAGGACCTACCTGGCTGTATGTTCCCTGGTAGAAAACTGGATGTGATCTGCCATACTTCTCTTCAAAACCATGAATAAATGATACCACGTCACCTACAGGATCTGTAACACGACCACGGGGCTCCGGCCTTATGAACCTCAGAGCAAATCTAAAAAAAAAGAAGCAAAAAAAAAAGAATAAACCTTGATTTCATGTGTAAAATAAGACAAAAAACACGCTGGGGTTCTTAAGTGTTAGTAAGCTTGTTTTTGTTTGTTGATTTTTTTATTTTTTTTTATTTACCCAGGTAATTCCCAACGAGACCACCGCCTCCTTTCCCAGGGCCACCTATTACAAACAACCAATCATAAAGCTATAGTAAAAAGAGAAACACTTCTTAGAAACTAGACTCAAAAGTAAGATTCAAGTGATAAAGATACATGCCATGCAGGAGTTCATTCCCTTACCTGAATATATCCAGTAGAGTGTAATATGTGAATCGGAATGGAAGCATTATTAAGTAGTAACCCCATCCTAAGAGCCCCTGTGAAAAGACACAACAAACATTTTCATCTCCAATAGAGTAAGCTGTGCACATTTTAAAAAACAAAAGCCAATTACCATAATATATTGCTTTTTAGCAGGATTTCGAAAGCTAGCATTTAGATCAATCCAATGTTAGTTTGTGTTTAACATTTGCCGATAGTATTTTGGATTTAAGTAACGTACTCTGGGCTGCGGCCTTGACACTATGTAGCTATAGACTCTGTTGTCTGCGGTATTGACTTGTAATGGACGGGAGGGAGGAGGGTTAAATACACTGGGGACCCCTTCCTGCTCATTCAATCTGTCCTGTACAGCTGCCTGAAACACAAGAGATCACATCATTAACACCAGCTACGCTTTTAACAAGTAAAAGCCATGATCCGGATGTATTTGTGGCTATAGAAATTGGGAAATGCATTACATTTTCAAACAGCAGGAGCATCCAATTCCAAAAATAAGACTGAGAAATAAGACTTGGATGGATAAACAAGCATGGTTTAATGTGAAAATTAGAGTAGCTTATACAAGAGGCACCGTAGAGATAAACATTTTCATCAAACATCTTCAGTTCACAAATAAACTACTTCCAATTCCATACCTCAATGTTCCAATTGTGTTGCTCCAAGGTGCGACGACATTGATCCATGGAGTCTATCCCAGTCAAGTCCTGCAAAAGTGAACAAACGTAAACCACAAAGCTCAGGGACTGAAAAAAACAAATCAACTAAAAGATTGAAATGCACACGTGCAACATCCTTTGTTACGAAAGTGTGTTAATGTCTTGCAAAGCGGAAGACAACACACATCATCTATGGAAGCAAGCTGCGCTCTTCTGAAGGCTTGAAATCAGCACCTTGAATTTTCAATTACAGCTGCTGCGCTGACTCACGGGTCACGTAGGTCTTGTACACTTTTCATACTCTGTGCTGAGGACAATGCTCTTGAGATTCACGTATTTAAAATTACCTGCAAACTACCAACAAATGACAAGGACAGCCACATACTGCAAAACATATCGACACTGGATGCATAAGCGTTTGGAGTGGTTACATTTCAAACACCTGTATAATAATACATAACCTCTTTCAATGGTCTTACCAAGAGGATGCAATTCAACAACTTTATGCTAATCCAGGTTGAGCACACAACGCTGGCTGTTGTGAACCTCTGTGAACTACAAAACCCAAATTACTGACGAAGATGCGTTGTAAATGTTTTAAAATAATACTAGGACCATTTATTGGGGCCAGTTAGTCGTCTAGTTAAATGTCAATCTGGTTAACGGAAATCAAGTCATTGTGACATAGTCTCTCAATGACAGGACTGTCAAGCTAAGAAATGGCATCCTATTCTGATGCTTAACATTCTGCCTTTCCTCCATTTTACTAAACAGTAAATGACAGCGTGTGTTTAACAGCAGGTGTGCATGCACAAGACTGTAGTATTACAACATGTGACGTGAAAACTAGCCAAGGGAAATGCAAGCAAGAGATCTTCATTAAACGTCAGATGTTATTCATCAGCACAAGCTGCAGGCGATTCTCAGTTACTTATTCAGGATGTGCCCAACGATGATACAACAAGCACTTTCTTCACTAGTGTCACAGTTGCATTTGCACATGCAAAAGGGCCCAAATACTGTCTTTAAAAAGTATATCACTTAGTATAATTTCATAAAGAGGTTAAACAACTAGGTAGACACGCGATCACACAGTAATTTGACATTGCTGTGGTAGCTAGTATGTAATTAGCATAGTCGATACGTTTCAACTCAAATTTGTTTTGTACTGCTTTAAATTCATAGTTTTTGGACAAATTGTTAAAAGTCTCTCTCTCTACTCTAGTTACACTAATTATAATGATAACCACTTGTGTGACACGAAGAGTTAAACGTGGTCTAGATAAACAACGGCTCTCTAGAATTGGTACGCCTAATTCCCAATAAGTCTCAGCTCACTTTGATATTGAAACATCGTGACCACAGATAGAAATGCGTGTTTATAGTAGTGGATCCAGTATGACTTGTCTATTGCATGGCTAAAACTGCAAGTTTTTCACTATTCCAATAATCACCGGGTCTCTCCAAATCTATCAGGTGTACAGATTTCAAGCTGGCTGATTATATATTGGATAGGGATGACCTGAATGTCTTGCTAATGATTAGCTGTACATTTTGTTTCCGGATTACCTGAAACTGGAGGAGTTTCTCAGTCTGCTCCTGAGATAATTCCTGCTCATCAGGGGCCGCCATCTTGCCTCGCCAAACCCCGCACTGAACACACCGGAACTGACGCAGCACTCTGACAATAGTGGAGTGGAGTGGGGAGGGAAAGGGGTTTGATTCACTTTTCTTCGAGGGAATAATTTAAACACGACGAGTCAAAAACAGATATCGCCTCGACCATACTGACGTACTTTATCTGCGGTAAAGGAGTTGATCGATTAAGTAAATAAATAAACGAAGCGCGTTTTGTCTTGCTTAAATCGTAGGTTTTATTTCTCCACGGAGCCCTGTCGCAGGTTTGAAAAAAAAAAAAAATACGAAAACAATCAACGACAAGAAAACAGTCGCTTCGGTCACGCGTGCGTAACGTCTAGCCCCGCCCCTGTGTGGCCACGTCGTCATCCTCTTGTACGTCTTGCGTGACGTGCAGGTACTGACTGTAGAACAGTATTTCTAAATTATGAGAGTATAATAAATTGCTATATATTACTAGGGTGGCCTTTGAGATTCGTGATAAGAGACAGGAATGTTAATATGGGATCAATCTCCAGGCAACTTTAAAATGCGTCCTATCTGTCATATATAAACGTTGCCTCTCCCTTTTTAAAATAAATAAATGCATTGGAATCCGAATACAATTCTATCTAAACACGGGGGTTGGTTTTTAGTTCTCATGATTGCATTCCACATTACTCCTCCTTCATGGTCCTGTCAGTTGAGATTCCGCTTCCTGCTGTATAAAGGACGAGGGACGAGCTCCAGCCTAGCCAGTCAATAACAAGGAAGTGCTTTCCTAGCTTGGGCTTTATTTCAGCAAAACAAGCAGGCATCGGCTAGTCTGTGTACGTTAGTTAAAATATGGCTGATGATTTCGGTTTCTTCTCATCCTCCGATAACGGAGCGCCGGCGGAGGAGGACCCCGCAGCCGCGTTTCTAGCCCAGCAGGAAAGCGAGATCGCTGGGATTGAAAACGATGAAGGGTTCGGAGCGCTGGAAGGGGCTGGGTCAGGCCAGCAGCTGCAGCCGCAGTCGGAGCCAAATTTTGGTGAGTAATCGTTAAAGGACAGCATTGCAACTACGGCGCAGCACGACGTGCATTTACTGTAGGCCCCTGTGTTAACAATATCAAACCTTTTGTTTATAAAATAAGGCACAGCAACACTAAAACAACGTTGATGGCATTTAGGTAAGGCTAGACCGACGCGGTCCGTACTTAAATAATTAGCAACACATCAATCTCATTCCAAAAAAAACAATGTCTGAATACACAAATGCAGATTACCTGTTCTCATATTACGTGGATTTCAAACATGGCGATTTCAAAACACATTTATTTTTAATGATACACATTTTAAAAAGTGACACGTCAGTAATCCCATGGGTCTTGCTAGTATTGGGCTGCGTTTGCAATGATAAAAAAAACAGTCACTTTGTCAAAGCTGGAACACCTTAGAATGACGCAATCTCTACACAGCAGCATCAGGTTTGATTTTAATAGTTGGTTTTCATGAGTCACAATACATACTTGTGTGAAGGCAGAGGGTGTAGGTCATGGTGGTCTAATTTATTATGGGCACTTTGAAGTACAGTGTGTCGCCACAGGGGTGAAAATGAAAATAAATCACTATCAAACCAATCGGTCAGTCTCATCCGCCTATAGATTTAAACGATTGTAAGTAACGTTGCCGGCACCTTCCCCCTGATCGAAGACTAATTCTTTAATAAATGGAAAGCAAGACGGTTGTTTATTGGATTAATGACATCTGGAGTGCGTTAACTGTTATAAAAAAAGTTTAATTTAGTCTCCTGTGTTTTTTTTTTTTTTTAAAACCTTCAAAACAATGAATATGACTTTAGTTGTAAAATATATGCGTTTTCTGAGCCGTGTGAAATAAAATCCATTTCAAAGTAAAATATTATGAATTCTGGGAACCGCTCTAGAGTGAAATAATATATCATTATGTTCTTAATGTACACGATGGAACTAGTAAGTAACCGAGTCTTTGAATGTTCCTCCCATGAAGATAAGCGTTTAAGTCATGCTTGTGTATACCCTGGCTATGTTAAATTAAACTTCATAAATCCAGTTGGTTAATGATAACGCTGACATGATTCCATCACGTTTCCTCTTGTTCAGCTTTGAGAAGCCTTTTCAAAAGCATTTTTTTTTTTTTCGGATCACAAGTGGGTCAAATGTACCGTCGTCACTGGTGAAGCTACAGAAGTTAATGAAAATATTTCAATCACACTGATCCAGCGACAGATATTCCTGTCGCACCTGCAAATCTGTACTGCTTCTGAAGGTCAATGAATGAAGCTGGTCAAATAAATTCACTTCATTTTACTTCTGGTGTGAACAAAACAAAAGGGCAGTACAGATTATTCAACTGATTCCATTTAAAAAAAAAAAAAAAGAAAATCTCAGAAATAAATCATTGATTTATAGATAATGAGCTGTTAAGCAGGGTTGGACCTGGCCGGCAAAGCTAATCATAACATGGCTCCTCTGGTAAAGCACTTCATCTTTGTGTTTCCCTCTTGCAGGTGATTTTGGAGGGGAGTTGCCCACAGTAAATGGAGATGTCTATCAGGTTAGTATTGTCAGGACGTCTGGTTACTGCTGTGAGGTGGTGTTGTCGTCTTCTTACAGACGAGACAGTGATGGAAGAAAACAACAGATTCTGAATCTCCAGGGAGTTGTTTTTCTTTTATTCAGTTTTGCTCTTGAGTCGACTGAGGCACATGAATAGGAAGTGCCTCACTCTCAAGGTCACAAATGGCCTAGTTCTTTCAGACAATGTATCCTGCCAAAGCATGCATTTCACCAGCTAGGAAGATTGCTTTATTAATCCTGCCAGATTTCTCTTAACAAAAAAAAAATACAGCAGCACTCTGACAGTTTTATCTTGTAATTGGATTCGATTCTTTCTCAGGGAGAGGATTCAGAGTCATTGCTCGACTGGTGAGACCTAATTTACTGTCGTCACATTAGCTGTACCACCTTATAGTTGTGTTTGCTACTGTCCAAAATGTTTGTTTGTTACAAGGATGTTGTAACTATATAGTTGTTGACTGGGTGTGAATATTGACTGTTCCCTCTCTAGGAGTCCAATGGCCCCACTGATGGCTACGCTGCAATTGCACGCGTTGACCAGATCAGACAGGAGCCCGAGAGCCTGCGCCTGTGGAGGGAGGAGCAGAAAGCCAGGCTGGAGGAACTAGGTAAGCAATGAGAAACCCAACGGCACACGTTGCTGTCTCTAAGGTCTGATGTGACTTCATTCACTGGACCGTCGCCAGCATCACAACACAAACCAACCTTTGCAAAACATGTATCTAGCACTGGTAAAAAGATCTGGTATTTGGTGATTGATTATGGGTACCCTGTTGAGATTGTCATTTTCTGCAGACGCTGCGTCCAGGGCGGCCGAGATGGAGTGGAAAGAGAAGGCGAAGAAGGAGCTGGATGAATGGCACGTACGTCAGAACGAGCAGATGGAGAAGAACAAAGCCAACAACAGGTATAGCAGGATCGTCGCAGCCTCAGGGCGCCCAGTGTTGTCTGTGACGCCGCATTTCTTGAGAGCAGGGGTGGCACTTCCAGTCCTGGTCTTTGTTCCAACCCTGTTCTAAATTGTTTAGTTAAACCCTGAAGTAGTTAATGATCTCATTTTACCTGTTAAACCTGGAGGGGACTGGCCCTCCAGGACCGTGATTGGACACCCCTGCTCTAGAGAATAGCAGGGCGTTTGATAAGTCTGGAACCACAGACCAAGAAGCAAAGGATAAGACTGGAAGAGCCACATTTATGCTAATCTTGACAGTCGCTGCGCAACATCAGTGAATAATATGACTGTTTTTCTGTTGGGTTATGCAGCTCCATACCTCTGCAACTACCCCTAGAGCCGGTTGCTTACATGGCTAACGATCGGACCCACAGTGTAATCTATCACAGCGAGGGCTTCTGGGGCCTCCAGTGTTGGCAAGGCTTTAGATCTGAAGTATGTACTGGCCAAAAAAGCAGACACAGGGAGACAAATAGTGTTCTGTTTCCTTCCTAATAGATATCTTTTTGTTTCCTACACATCAGGATTTTACAGTATGAGTGGGTTTGTACAAAAGCACAATAGAAGGAACCACAGAAATAATTGTTCAAGCAGACTATATGCTGATGGATGGGGGGGTGGGGGGTGGGTTATTGCAATTTAGCCCACACCTTGATGGTGGAGATGGATACAGCATTCCAATATAATCCACAAAATCATACTTTAACAAGTAGGTCTGCATGAACGCTGTACATATTTAAAGGAAAGCTTGGGATCAGTGTTAACTTAATTATTATTTTTGTTTTATGCAGTTCTATATAAAGAACCTATTTTTTGTTTTTTTAGACCTTTCTGTTACTGCAAGGCACTTTAGGCTGTACTGTTCTCTTCCACATTGTCCTGTAAACAACCCAGAGGATTCCAGCCTTTATGATCATGCCAGCTTGCTGTCTTTGGCTCCAAAGCAAGGGGAATAGATGCCAGCTGTTGATGGAGCTCTGCCTCCCGAAATCCAGTGCAGGCGGAAGAGCATGTCCAGAGCGGTCACAGAGTGTTCAAGCCTGGATTATGCCTGCCTGTTTGTTTTAGGATATATAGTGTAGCTTTGTTACTGTGCTTCGCTAGATTGTGATGTCACCTTTCCAGAGTACTGGGCTGTGGCATCACTAATGAATCGATCAGGACTCCTCTGGGATATGGCAGTGCCACTTCCAGCGCATCACTGGCTTGCATGACCCATTTTTAATGCCCTTTCAGCACAGTACCAACATTCTGTGAAAACGGGCAATACTAGAACCAGTGATCTGCACAGATAAGACTGATCTGTGGCAAACGACATTGTAAGCATTGTACTAAATGCTTTACTTTTTGACTAACATTCTCATAAAATATTGTGCTGTCTGATAATGGGACACTTTGTTAATGAACTTGCAGCCAGCTTGAACTATACCAAGGTGTTCTGCACTGGTAAATGCAGGAGCACCATGCCATACGTTAGAGCCGAGATCCACAAGCCCTGTACTAACCAAGGCCTTTTTTTTATGTTTTTCAGCAGACTCTCTCCAACTCATGCACGGTATCTGTTTGTAACTATAAATCTATATTTACTACTTGATGCATTAACAGTGTTTCTTCCTTTTTGTTTTCTCTGACTTTAACCTGTGAACTGCCTGCTGTATGAAACTCTGACTTATCTGTGTCTCGTCTCCTTGCTTCTCTCCTCTCCCTCTCTCTCTCTCGCTCGCTCGGCGGACTAACATGCATGCATACTAGGATCGCTGATAAGGCTTTCTACGAGCAGCCCAACGCTGATGTGATAGGCTACGTGTACGTTGCAAAACCTTTTCTGTCTTTCTGCTTTAAAACTCTGATCAGTTACATAGGCTGGTAATTCTTGCAGTATTCCCCCTTATCTGTGAAAGGCAGAGTGTGATTGATTCTGAATTGAAGGGGTAGATAAAGAACCGTTAAGCAGTTAGGGTGGAATGAAACTTGTTTTATTTTCTGCACCTCGGTACATTCTCTATTGATTTGACACACGGCTATATGATTTCTCAGACCATCCTGGTTATGTGTCTCTTGGAAACACTCAAGTTGCTGTGTGCTTTTGAATCCACATTGATCCATCTTGTGATGTCTTGTTCCTTCCCTTACAGCTGAATTGCATCCCCCTTTTGTGTGTGTGTGTGTCTCAGCCCTGCATTAACTCAGTCTTTGTTACTGCATGTCTGCTTTTGATTTGCACAGTCTGCAATGCAATCATTCATCCTCTCCACTTGTGACTCGAGTTCATCTGGTGTGTTAGGTAACTTCACAGCCTCTCCCATGCTATTACCCCAGTGTTAAACCCCCTTCCATACGCCTTACAAACAATGAAACACATCTTTTCTACTTGCCTTTGTTTATATATAGATAAAAGGCACTTGTACTAATACCATTTTCCATCTCTCCCTGTGTAGCATAGCTCCCATGTTTACCCGCATGTGGCTGCTCAGAGTTTGGTGTTTGTTTGTATGTTGTTCATGTGTCCCTGTTCCTGTAATCTGCTTTGCTCCTGTCTTCATTGAGACCTGCTGTATGAAAAGGGACTGGTTACCGACTTCTACCTATTATCATAGTGGTGCTATTTTATTTATATAGTGTTTCAGAATATCCTCTAGAGCAATAGAGCAATGACGAGTGCTACCTGCGTTTTTGGGCTTTTTTTAATTTAACAATTTGACAAATAAGTATTAAAAGCTGGTCCCTTCAACTTGCATTATTTTTTTTTAATTATTTTTTTTTTCATCGCTTGAGAGTCAGTAAACCAGGTATGGGAAATAGCAGGGCATGCATCAGAGTGCTTATATACAGAAATGTATTGTGATTTCAGGGGGGCTCTGCTGAATGAGAAGGTGTGATTGTTTAGTACTGTTCTGTAAAAGCACCAGGCTAGCTGACCAAAGACATTCTGTATATACTTACAGTTGAACACAGTCGGTTGTACTGGGATGATGCGAATAAACTTCTTATCCCCGATGAAACACAATCATGATCCCCTAGCGATATTTAAGCCTCATATTCTTAAATATGAAACTTACATTTCTGGATATAAAAAGTCTTTACTTCGTATTCAGGTACTGTCTGCAAAAATCATGTGTCTTAAATGTTGTCCTTTAGCTACCTTTTATTGAAGGGGTGTGTGTCGGTCACTATCTGTTCTGGTTCCTCAGATCTGTCATAATAGAATGCTATGTTGCGTTAGGATTCCTGTAGGTTCCTATTTCCCTTAGTTCCGTTGTCCTCCCATGTAGCTAAAGTCAAATGTTAGGTTTATTAAAATGATGTCGGAGAACCAGACAGCATCAGAATGCTGTTTTCTAATAATCCGTGCCCAAGCCATTGTCTTTGCTGTCCAGTGTGTTGTTGAAGCTTGTGCGTTCTCTTCTAAGAGGTGTGTTTTCTTGCGTCTCATTCCCGCAGGGCATCTGAAGAAGCCTTCCTGAAGGAGTGTGACGAGGACACTCCCGGTTCCGAGTGGGAGAGGGTGGCACGGCTCTGCGACTTCAACCCCAAAACCAACAAGCAGTCCAAGGACGTGTCCCGCATGCGCTCCGTACTCATCGCCCTCAAACAGGCACCCCTGGTGCGCTAGGGCTGGAGCCCCCGCTCCCACAATCGCACTCTCCATATCATGCAATAGTAGTAGCTAAACCGCCTTGTCTTTGTTGCCTGGACCGAAGATAGTTGAGATTCTATGTTACAAGTGTTTCTTCCAAATCACTGTTCACAGTCTGTGATTATGGATGCAGTATCCCTTTAAATTATCATACCAGCAGTGCTTGCTGTAATATCATGCTACAGTCTGCTCTTTCGTGGATAGGAAGGCAATTCAGCACACGGAAGGCATTGATCAGCCACTAGCGTCTTTCATGGCTTTGGCTGTGTATTTTTATTCTACCTTCTGCTGTAATATTTTTAAATCCATAAGAGGGAGCTATTGCATGAGGAATTCAGTTTCAAAGATCAAAGTGACATTTGGGCATCTTTCAAAACAACGTACTGAATCCATTTGATTCTTAATATTGGGAAATACATTGCTTCAAAAAAAAAAATCAAGTACCAGTTACTGGGATACTGCGTTTTATAATTGCTGATTCTTTTTCTTTCTTTTTCTTAATGCGCTGTTGTTCTCGTCTGTACATTCGCCAGTGCCATAAGCTGCTGTAGATCGTTTTATGTTTTTGGTGGGATAGGTCAATGCTTTAGAACAGTTTACAATGTGGCCCAGTGAAGTGTGTCTGCCTTCTGTTTAACTAGCGAGAAATGTATTGGAAATCTTGAACATAGCATTTCTAAATCACAGTATTGGAAACATGAATTTGAAAAAAAATAAAAATAAAAAAAAAATAAATAAATAAATAAATATATATATATATATATATATATATATATATATATATATTAGTGCAGCTTGCCTTGAAATTTGTAAATATATTAAAATCAGAGTTTCTGAAGCTGTTTCCTTCGCTGATAATAAGGTTAAAGCACTGTGTGCGTCGAACGAAGCCCAGTTTCTCTTTTCTTGATTAACTAACTGGTATGTGATCACGTTTTATAAAAGAAACTGGTGAAAAATACAGCAATGTACTACAGGGTCTCTTGTGTCAACGTGTGGATTTCCTTTACCTTGCGCTGGCCGAGTCCAGGTGAAATCCTGTTCTAATGCCCTGGGCTCAAAAGGCGGTCCTTGTTGATAGTTCTTACTTTACTAATGCAACGCTTCTTGATGTCCTCTTTCACACAGGGACTGCCTTAATTCGTTCCACACTGCAGCCTTGTGCAGGCTGCTGTAATTAATTGGCAGGCCCTGCTTGTCTCTTGTGGAATTGACGCTGTCGGCTTTGCAGGCTCTGTTTGTTTGTCTGCATGCATGAAGAGCATGGATCACCGCTGCACACTCCGGCCAGGCTCCTGCAGCTGGAGCATGGCTAGTCACCCCTGCGGTACTACACCATGGTCCCTACCCACATGTTATTGCAGTTCCTGGAACTGGGTTCGGCCTCAAAAGCAGCTTTTTCTGTTGTTCTTAGCATTGACCTGTGTTGCAAAATCAAGCAGATCTCTGGGCAGAAGCAGCCACACTGTTTACGTCACATGCCTGTGTAAATGTACAAGCAGATTGTGAAAGTTACATTTTGGTTTTTTTATATATGCCGGTAATTGTGTAGTCCCGGAAATTGAATAAAGAAAATGCAAAACTGAGTTGTCGCCTAACTCTTTATGCACTACTGAACATATTGTGACCTAAAATAGGATCCAATATTCCAATTCCAGTCCCCTTGTCTGGTAAATCATGTTTATTTTGAAGAGAGCAGGAATATCAGTCTTGTTAACAGTATTGCAGAAACGGCTCTAGCTCAGCAGAGCAGTACTGTTTTTTTCCTCCTCAGCCACCAGACCCTTTTTACCTCCCAGGCTGATGTGTGTCACTGTTTTAAGGTCCCCTCAAAATGTATTAACCTGTATTTGCAGTTTTACACCAATTTCAAAACTGGCGAGGATAATTACTTATGAGTGTACTTACTGTGAAAGACCTGTTCATGTGCCCATTCAAATTCAGCTTTGCAAGGAGAGAACAGAGAATGAAGACCCCAGTCAAAGAGAAACGCTCCGTCCTCGTAGCTTTCGTTCAGTTTGTCAATTATTTGTAAATGGGTTAGTTAAAACGAATGTAGTGTATTCTTCCCCAGTTCAAATAACCATTTCAGAACGGGGAGCAATAGTGACTTTGTCAAGAAGAATTCAGAGGAGACACTTTTGAACTAGTCCGCCCTGTCCCTGAGAGTTACCTCTGAGAGAGAACTCCTGTTCTGGAATTTACAGCAGTTTCTATTGATCTTGGCTTGTGTTATTCTCTTAATGCACACCAGTGTACTTGTGCTTTGCTATATTTGGTGTAGATTAAAATCAAGTATCGTTTTTATGACGTGTTCTGGCCTTCGTAATAAAAATAAAAGTGGTTTGCATAATCACTTAGTGCTTTTATTTTTGAGAACGAGACTTGGAGTTAGTTCAGGCTGACACAGATCATTCCACCAGTTATAATTTCAGCTCCCAAAAAATGCCAGTGATTTAGAAATAAAGCACACGGGTGTCAGGTAGTGTTTTGCATGCATCCTGTTAATGTTTCCATTCCCTTTCCATCATGACTTAACCTTCCTAACAGCAGACAGCCTTGGCTTTACCTTGGACCCATTACCTTCCCACCCAGTCTAGGACTGAAACATCAAATAATTCAATCAGCCCAAACTGCAGCTCTTATTTGTAGTTCTCATAGTGGTGCATGATAATGGCATACCAAGTAAGAACCAAACCAAAGACCATACACGCTTTATGTTTTAATAGACATCTTTGTACACACACGAGTTACAATAAGGTGATGTAACAATCATCACTCCCTAAAATAAAAAGGCCACAGCAAACATAAGTATTCTGTAAAACTGACATCCAAGTGACCATCAATACAATTTATGAATGACTTCAATTTTAAGGGGAATGTGGTTGTGGTGGCTGCTAGGTATGCTGGTTTATACACAAGTTATGTTACCTTGGAACAAATCCTTTTTTGGCACAATATTTATTTTGACACTGCCAGCAAAACAGTGTGACGCCATTAATGCAACTTGTTTAAATACTTTAAAACAATGATTTTTACCTTGCAAATGTATACCTTAAAACAGTACAACAGATTTATTCTACCTGTGTAACAACACCTGCCCAATTAAAGAGACTGCTAAATGGACAGCAGACTGAAGCTGAAATATTATGACTACTGTATCAGTTGCATTCAATAGCGTGTTGTATATAGAGGGACACCTGGGTCAGTATCTGAGGGAAATGAGGATTCTAACATTTGCCTTCCCTTGATACCTGACCCTGAAAGACTACTGAACACACCTTGCAATCCGCACTGGCAATCCAAGGAGATAAGGTTTACTTTTAAAAGGTGGTTTCAATCTCTGAGACAGTCATATTTTTGCTCTTTATTATTATTATTTATTTCTTAGCAGACGCCCTTATCCAGGGCGACTTACAATCATAAGCAAAAACATTTCAAGCGTTACAATCATTACAATCATTAAGAAAACTAGCTTTGGGCATTAACAAATCAAACACTCCCTTTAGTTTTAAAAATAAAAAGTGTCAACCAAAAAACTAAATGAAACCATAGCGTTGTTCCCCTCCACAACTGTGCTGTCCTCACACATGAATTGTCAGCCAGAAAGAGGCACCCTTCTTCACTCCTCCATCGTGACTCGGTCCCCCCCATTCACTGTTTGGGTTTCAAGGCAGTCGAAGCCACACCAAACAGGAGAGCGAACACTGTGAATCCCTGAGCGAAAATACGGGCTCGCATCATCATCTGGGACTGCCGGGTCTTGCCGCGCCTGAAGGCGATGAGTCCGTATGTGAGGGCGCACGCCGTGCCAAAGCAACCTGGCCAGAGACAAGCACAGCAAAGGGTGCATTCAGTGAGCAAGGACTACAAAACATGCAGCCACAGGAGCTGCACTAAAGAGTGCGTTGCATAGCTTTCGTAAAAAACACTCCCCCTTCCCCAACTGCAAATGGAGACACAGCCTCAAATGGGTAAATTCTGGGCTAAAACAAACAGCAACACAAAAACGTGTTCTGAATTTGCTTAGAAGGTAATTTGGTACATCTACAATTGCAATTAGATAATCTAACAGTGCTCCTTTGGTAGGACAGTGACGCAATGAGGGAAAAAAGCTCTAGTCATGCTTATGAGGAAAATCAAGAGTTTCCTTGTCCTTGGTACAGCACAGGCACTTACGGCTGGTTCATAATCATACACGGCTAGTTATGTTGATTTCGTGTTAATAATGTAACATTAGAATTCACAAGCGTTTGTCACATTGGGGAAAAGTTATCTATCTTCAAGGGCATGCATTAAGATATGTGAATGAGGAGTTCAAGATCATGTTAAATCTTTAAAGAATATTGCTAGGATTCAGTGTTTTAAAAACTATTTTACCCCATAACAAGAGCTACGACAAACACAGCAAAGCGAAACACTGTTCTTAACGAAAAGCATGCCTTAACGACATGCCTTAAATGACATATTTAACTGCGTTAACAGACCACTTAAATACCCGGAATCGCAAACTGCAGTCGTGCGATGTTGTATTATCCATCCCACGAATTGCACCTGACGCTAGACTCACCTATCGGCACGAAAGGGTTTTCTTTCGTCTTCCTGATAAACTTGTCGTTAAATCCTTCTTCCTTGGACCTCGGCGGAGGCGTGAACCCCTCAATCACGGGGGGTCTGCTCAAATCAAACGCCCCTGTTCGGGTCGGGTCGCTTGACTGATCGTGTCCTGCAGGAGTTGAAGCCGCAGCCATGTTTGTAAGAGGAGACGCGCTTTGGGAAAGTGGGTGACCCAGTACCACGTGATGAAGGTTAAGGAGGCGGAGATATGATGGTCCGATCTGCGACTATCGGGCGAATATAGACAAACCCTCACCTTTAACCTAACCACCTTAGAAAAAAAGTGGTCACTTCGGGATATGGCCAAAACAAACCCTGTCAAAAGTGCGGAAGACGAATCGCGAGACCACCTGATTGCATGCAGTACAATAAGCAGGGGGGCACTGAATTCTACACGTGTATTTGTAAATTGCATTTTGATATTTTATAAGCAGCAGGTCACAAGCTACATGAAAAAAAAAAAAAAAATCAATACATAAATAAATGGTTACATATAATAATAATAATAATAATAATAATAATAATAATAATAATAATAATAATAAAACATACAGTTGCGTATCACATTTGTCTTGGAGTATTTCTGTCTGACATTGTTTACAACCCCATTTTGTCTAATGAAAAAGCATTTGTTTTTAACATGGTGCCTGAGCACACCCTGGCCTCGACCGAATATAAATTACAGAACCACCTTATTATAAACGGCTGCTTTCACAGACCCCGATTTTTTAGAATAGTCCAGTCTTGGACTACTTAATGTTGATTTAGGTAAGGTAGTGTCCACAGTTCGTCATAATCAGGTTCTGTGAACCAGCCAAAAGTATGGCAACGTTGAATTAATTCAGGTGGTTGATACTGTGAGAATTAAGTAACTTGTAGCATTCTATTCAGATAAAAAAGAGAACATGTGATGTGACATTATCATTTCATTGAGACTGAGACCACCGCTGTCAGAAACCTAACCCTTGATTTCTTCTTTCAGATCTCTTTCAGTTGGTTGTGAACTATGTACTGTATGTATAACCACTTATCGTAAAACACGTGCTTTAAATACTGCTGTACCAATAAAACTACATCACTTAAAACAAGGTTGAGCAATCCTGAGAGAGGAAGTTTGTATTCTATGAAAAACATGATCTACACATTTTTTTTTCCGTCAGATTCCAACATTATACAAGTGGTACTTCTGCAAATCAGTAAACTCATCGCTGAAACCTTTCTGTTAGGGTCATTCGGAAAACTAAAGAAAACAGTGCTTGACATAATCACTAACTTCTCAACAAGGTAAGAAACTGCAGACAACATTATTATTTACTATACTTCTACATTCAAGGTAACAATGATGATATGTGTATTTTCTTCTTCAAACTCTACAAAGAAATGTTTTTGTTATGTAAAATGCCTCTTTGAGTAGCAAGCGCTCCAGTATAGAGAACATTGCAAGTCCAGAAGGCAAGACCATAAGGACGTCTGGGCAGCTTTTCAAAAGGAGATCTATTTTCATTAAGGGCTGTGAGAGAAATGTTCCATCTGTGATCAGGGTTAATCTTCATGATACTTAATAATGTATGTAAAAAATAATGTGATCTCTTGTAACAATTGTAAGTCGCCCTGGATAAGGGCGTCTGCTAAGAAAGAAAGAAAGAAAGAAAGAAAGAAATAATAATAATAATAATAATAATAATAATAATAATAATAATAATAATAATAATAATAATAATAATAATAGGACATTAAACTTGAACAAAGCTGAATATTAAGAAAACATGATATGAGCTAGCATAGTCACATGACTCCAGATGTCGCATTATCATATCTTTATTGTGAAATATTGTGATACAGACAATATGTCTGCATACGTCTACATAGAATGACAATGACATGCTGGAAGAATCTTCTGACTGAAGGCAAAATGTTTGTGTAACATTTCTCTGAAAGTCGTCTCTGAGGAGTATTATCGTATCACGGTTGGCATGTATTTATTGGTCACAATCTTGTGGCAACATATCCTATTTAACACAACTTCCTTTTTTGCAGTCATAAAGTCTGAAACCCACTTGGCGATGACAACAGTAATACCGGGAATGAGTTTTGAAACTAGGAGTGATCAGCTCATGAGTTCCTCCCTGGGAATTACCCTGCGTGATTCAGGAAATGCCTCCACCAATTCCAGTGGTCACGAGGGAGCCTATGAATGCAGGGTCAGTTTTCAGTCCACCCTCCTCCCCGTGGTCTACAGCCTGCTCTTTGTCTTGAGCCTGCTTGGAAACTTCACGGCGCTGACGTCCCTTTTGAAAAACTGGAGGTGCTCCTCCCAAGCCACAGCTTTCACCCTCAACCTGATCATCATCGACGTTCTGTTCACCTTATCTCTGCCACTGCAAATCTATTACTATGCCAACGGCAACAACTGGATTTTCGGGGAGTTTATGTGCAAGACAACCAGTTCCCTCTTCTTTGCCAATATATACGGCTGCACCATGTTCCTGACCTGCATCTGCATGGATCGCTACATCGCTGTGATGCATCCCATCAAGTACCTGAAGCTGCAGAGGCCAGTGTACCGTGCTCTAGTCTCCTTTGTCATTTGGCTAGTTATTGCAATTGTGGTTTTAACGTACGCTTTCTCAGGTCGCACGGCCAACAGGTTTGCAGATGGCAAAATCAGCTGCATGGAAAACTTCGGGAAAAAGTCCTGGAGTGGCTGGTTGGCCCCTATTGCCATATCTTCCTCGATCGCTGGGTTTTTTCTACCTTTCTTTTCCATAGTTACCTGCTACTCTCTGATCGCCAGGCGTATCATGGGCATGACTCAGGGGAAGCAAAGAGGTCAGCATGTAAAGAAGAAGTCACTGAGAACTATCCTTGTGGTGCTTGGAGTGCTGATCATCAGCTTCCTTCCCTTTCACGTAGTGCAGATCTTGCACACGCTGGCACGCATCCAGGTGCTCCCAAGCCTATCCCTGCTCCCTTTCACCTGTGGGGCGAGAACAGTGGTGATGGGGCTAGCCTGTCTGAACAGCAGCCTCGACCCTGTGGTGTATTACTTCAGTGCAGAGAACTTCCAGCTCCTGCCATTCTGTCACAGAAAGGACTCCAGCAGGTCTTCTGAAAGCACCTCCAACAACAAACTGTGAGCACGCCGCTCTGTTCTCTTCTCAGTCTTGAACTTGATGTCGTTTTGCAGCGCTGCAGTGATTGTGAATGGATCGTCTCCCGTAAGAAGTCTTGGGGCATTCTGCTGTTCAAGCGATCATGATGCTCTCTCGATTGGTTTTGCCACCTTGCTGGAATTGTGTGCCCCACTTTGGAGTCAGCAGCTTCATGAAGTTTAGATGAAATGTTAAGAAAATAATAATGTGAGCTAAAGCATTAAACATATGTGTTTGCCTTTTGCGTCTTGCTGCGTGCTATTTTTTTGTTTTGTATGTTTGTAATCCTGTATTATATGACAGGGTCTGAGTATCACATTGTGTAAACGAACAATCAAACAAACAAACACAATGACAATGTCTCCCTTCTATTTCTTTTTCGTTCTGCTAGCTCTGCAATTGAATGCACTTTCAACACCGTTTGCAGTCCATCTCCAGAGCTCGGCAGTGTAAAGTGCATGACACATTTACAGTGGGAATCTTTCATAAGTATGTCCATGGAGTAGGTTAGCACTTCTGCACTGCCAGTATAATAGAGGAAGGTGAGATATTTCTTCTAGAGTCAAAGGAATCTCAAATCCATGCAACTCATTGAAGACCTGTGTATCCTATGGAAACAGTAGATTTGTGTTCTGTCTCAATGGAAATGCAGGATTTCTTTTCAGTCTCCCGGGGATATTAAATGGGAATTTGCATGTAGGTGTTGGGTGGATATGTGAGTGTTTGTCGTTCTGCTGAGATCAGTGTGAATGTGGGATTGAGAATTCAGTGAAAATAATAAAGAAACCCTTTGGAAATGAATATGTCCAGCTGCTTGCTTTAGGTTTAAGAGTAACTTTTACAGCCTCACCGGTACAAGAATGGCTCTGACCCCCATACTCCAGTCTGATTTAACTTCACAGGATAACTGTCCAGTGCCGCTGGGCTCTGCATTGCTTTTAAGATGTGCTCAGTGGTTATATTATATGTGACTCCTGATATGAGTCAGCGGGTGTGGGGACACTGGAATTGAATTTAAACAAAAACAAGCCAAAACAGATCCCCCTTAAGGACTGCTAACAGTGTCTGTGCTGAAACGAGTTTCCAACTTCTAGTTCTGCTTGTTAAGAAATGCGTTTCTCGGGCTGTAGCAGTGTCTGTGGGTTGCTCTGCTGCTTGTTGGTGTGTGTGGAGAGGTGAACCATGGGGCTGCCCTGTGCTGTGGCTGTAGCCCTGGCCATGGTTTTGACCGCCACTCCGTCCTGAGGAGCTCCAGACTCCTCCTCTATGTGAATCTGTGCTGGGTTAATCCCAGTGTGTGCCAATGTGAAAGCATTGTGAGCATTTCACTGCAGTGCTGCAGAGAATGAGTGTGATATGTGCATTCTCGTGCTCTCTCTCTCTTATGCACACAACACCTGGACTTTTTAAATAAGTGAAAAGCAAGACAGAAACCCTGCAACCGAGTCAAGTCAGAAACAAAGAGATTTATGACCAGCTATTTTCAAACTTATGGCTCATTTAATGATATTGTGTGTGTGTGTGCGCGCGCGCGCGGGGGTGTGGTTCTCCTGATTACTTTCAACACACAAAACTTTTTCTTCGATACTCTGGTGCCATCTGCTGTCAGACACACATATTGCAGCTGTTGACAGCATTTCATGTTTTATTTTTTTTATTTGAACCGATCTACAGGTTCTCAAACAGCATAACCAATGGACAGGCAGTGCCTTATTCTCCGAGCTACTGTTCAGAACCGAATTCAATCCTAGCCCCGGTATTCCGGTATTTATTCTAACCACCTTATTTGCAATCTGATTCACACAATCAGAATGTCACATTTCAGCTTGCCTTTGCCATTATTTCTACGCGAAATCTTCCTTTTTTGCAGCATTAACCATCAAAGCAGGATTGAGTAATGAACGTAGCCTGGTGTACAAACAGAGCTCGATCAGACCTCCACTCTGCCACTCATTAGTTCATATCAGACCTTTCCTCGGCAGTGGAAAAGCTGACACCTGACCGAGACCCATTGTGTAGCCTCTGTATTGAAATCATCTCTGCCTTTCTAGTGGCAGCGTACCCTCAATGCAAGCTCATCTTTAACACATATAGCAGCAATTTCACCCAAGGTGTGAGCGCTCCCTTGTTGATTGTTTGTGTAACAGTTTCAGCACCTACCTGCAATAGCAAACAGCGGTGAGCCCTGCTGAATCAGTGTCACTACTGAAACTAAGAGAGTCATAACACCCAGGGGGTGACCGAGGTGCTAGGGCTGAAACTGCTGCCTCAGAATCGAACCTCTGTCCACCCATCTCTCTCTCGCACTGCCTAATTAACGCACCGCTGTAAGCACTCTTACCACCAGGGGGCACTCCTCAGCGATTATTAATCAGATTTATGAATTCCATAAGGGGTAGTTTCCATCTGTTTCTGCTTAGACCGAGGAATTCAATATCCCTGCAGGAAACATATTTCTTGCCTCTTACATGCTTAACGCGATCTCAAACCATTTTTTTTATTATTATGGATGTCACAGTTTTTTTAATAGGAGTGTACAGCTGTGCTAGAATCTCCAGCAATGAAAACCCCAAGTCCGATCACAGGTCTCCTTCTACAGCGCCTCAGCAGCGTAATGATTCACACCCACTGTCTTCAGCGATGTTGAGCGTAGGAACCAAAGCAGCAGTGCCTGACATCGATTAGCCTGCTAGTTCTTCATTGGTCTCCATTCTGAAACAAGTGCAAAGGAGAATACTCAAGGCTCAGCAAAGCAAAACCAAAAAATGTATAAAAGACACTAGTGTAAAATCTGCAAAGCAGATCTGCAAATGCTGTTTATTAACTAGAGTTTATCTGAACTATCTGTGTATGTTAACTAACCTCAGTGCTGACATCTTTCTTTCTTTCTTTCTTTCTTTCTTTCTTTCTTTCTTTCTTTCGACCTATTTTTAATCCAGTAGCACAGTTTAACTTGTCAGTGAAGGCGTGCGACAGTCGGGTTAGCGTTTTGTTGTTTGATATTTTTGTGCATCTCAACACGCCGTGCATATGTGCCGGTAATTGCTTTAATTATCAGTACATTATCATTAACCGGTAAATCGATTCAAAGCTCAGCCAAAGATATGTCAAGTCCTATTGCAACCTAGGGCGGCGCTCAAGAGTCGCCTGGGATGGGAAGGAAGAGTCTGGGAGCAGTTTGCAAGCAGGGCTGGCAGCAGGCGCGGTCACGCAGCTTTGTACCTGTGAGATTCCTCACTCAACCCCCAATGACGTCACCCAGCCCGCAGCCGTCCGCGTCTAAAGGAACGAGGAGACCCGGTGCTGCTCGGAGGTACAGTTGCAGGAAAACTTTTAACAGGTTTTTCTTTTTTTTTTTTTTTTTTTGGAGGGGTAAAAAAATCAAATAAAAGTCTTTACAAGGACCGTAGCTGCCTACAAACAACGACACACGTCCTGTGAAAATTGAGGTAACTACACACGTCAGTTCATTCACATTCTTCGGTCTAGCTAATTGCAAAAAGCCTTATTACTATTTTTTTCTGGAAAATCATAAGTTGCCTCGGGTCTTGGCAAGAAATAATGGATGTTTAGTTTAGTTCTGTCAACAGGAAAAGGCGGAGATGGGAGTGGCGGGCTAGACTGAAAAGCTTTTCGGTAATTAAATTACTTTTCAATTCTGCAAAGGACGGGAGAGACGCATTTTTGTTGTTACTTGCTGGTAAGCGAAAAGTAAATTGTAGCTGCTGTCGATTTGTAGTAATTAGACCCAAGTCGCCAATCCCAAGTGGTTCTGTGACTTTAGAGGAATGCCCGGCAGTCGTTTGGGAATTACAGAGTGCTGGGAATCGATTACTGGGATATGGACAGCATTCGCTCGTGACGTAAATTGGAACATATTTGTGCCGTCTGCGTTTTTACAGAGATATAATCCTGCGAATGATATAATATTGTATTATTTTACTGCAAAAAGTCTTCCTAGTAGTGTAACATCACGACTGAAGAAAGAGAAATAATATAACTTTATAACCTTCAATTTAGAAAAAAGAAGGCAAATTTAATAATAATAATAATTATAATAATAATAATAATAATAATAATATTATTATTATTATTATTATTATTATTATTATTATTATTATTATTATTATTATTATAAAAATATGGTGTATAATGTATGGAATAAACCTTAATGGCTGAAAATAACCCATTGTGCCTGTATGATATTTAATTAAATGTAATAAACTATTATTATTATTATTATTATTATTATTATTATTATTATTATTATGATGAATTAATTTTTTTGGAGAAATTATTTTACTGTACAACACAGATTTATTTTTAATGAATATGGAGCCTGTGGGAGCAAAAGTGTCTGTGAAACTTTTGGAGACAAGTACGCTCTACTCTACACGTTAGACTTGGCAGCAAAATGAAAAAAGACTGTAATTCTGTAGGCCGGTTTACTCCTTCTCAGCAGGAAGGATCCGTAGGAAATTCCCAGGTGTTTTGCTCAGGCCTCATTTATGCCATGTTTCCGTCTTCACCACTATGAAACCAGTCTGTACAACTCGGTTTCATCTCACTGTAAAATCAAACTGGAGGCTGGCTGCCTGCCTGCCTGCGCTCCAGGTCAAACATCGCCTGTGCTGTACGTGTCACATTGTAGTATATTTGCCATTTTATAAATGAATTCAGCTGTGTACAGTATTTCCCTGATAATATAATTATTGTTTTTGTTTTGTTCTGCAGTCAAAATTTGCTTTATCCAATCGTGTAGCTTCTTCTATAAGCGCGTGTTGGAGAAAGCCTAACTGGGGAGGTCAGAGTCCCAGCTGAACTGTACCGTCAAATGGCTTTCAGTTCCACCTCGGTGGCAGATGAAAACGTACAAACATTGAGCCTGCTTGCTGTCAGATTGGTTTCTTGGTGCTGGGAGGTCTTGGGAATACAAAGGAAGTCCCAGCCAGCCAGCCAGTGTTCGAAGTTGAACCTAGATGTTAAAGGTGCCCCATAGGGTTTTATAAATAGATTTGACATATTTGTTGCTTGTTGCCTTGTAAGCCTGTGCTGAAAATATCATCTCTGTGATGTTCTCTTCTAGAAAATAAAGCCTCTGAGCTACTGTGGATCTAGCAGATCACACTCCATAACCTCCATCTGCTGCATGTTGTAGCTGTAACTATAGGCAACGCAAGGTCAGCTTTCTTCTTAAGTGAAAAAAGGTGTAAACTGTGGAAGAATGTACTGTAGGCCTATTGAATAGTCATCCGAGATTGATGTTTTTCTTAACATCCCCCTTTGTTTAGTCTCGCTGAACAAAGGGGATGGCAGGTCTCTCTTTTGCACTGTGTTGAGCACATACTAATGCCTGCTGCACCTTTTAATTTGCACACAAGGCCATTGCCCAGAGGACGCAGTACTTTGGCTTGTTAACACATTCATAGGTCAATTGGTTTATGAGCGGTACACAGTTTGGACTGTGTGTGGAAGGGCTGTCATTTAAAGCAATGTGTAGCTCATTGGCTGTCGTGTGTACGTTTATCAGCTCGGCCCCTCATGAAACTGTTGTGGTGGAACAGGACTGTAGAGGCCAAGCACAGTATAGGAACTTCAAGAGGTGTTTTTTTTTACATTTTTTTTATTGATGGCTTTACCATGTGGACATTGTATGTTCTACTTAGTGAAGCTCTCTCACTGTAACTTCTACTTGTAAAGTTTCATCAGGATTTGGACAGGCTTCTCTGCATACATGGGGGTGGGAGGGGGCATGGAAGGGTGAAATACAGCCTCTATATACTGTACTTCCACATTTTGACCCTGTCAATAACTCCGTAACAATGTTCTTAAGTTCCATCACAGTTGGATTCTCTAGATATTTAGAGATGGGGGATGGATGGGGGAGAGCTGAGCAATGTTGTTTTTTTATCTTTAATTATTTATTCTAGTCCACAGGGGACTGAATCCTTGTTCTGTTTGCTGGTAAGATAGTGTAGCTGTGGTGTTCTGTCTTTCACATTAATGAACCTAATTGGAACCCAGTTGTTCAAGCTGGTTTTCCAAGACCAGGTTCAGCCTGTGTCGTTCTTGCCCTGCTCAGCCACACCTGTGTTGATATCTTCACTAATCTTCTCCTGGCATGGGGACAGGTCCTCTTTGGAGACGAGTGTAGATGTCTGAAGCCTTATACTTCTCTTCAGTTGCTCAGCTTTGCGTGGTGACATACTGTGTGATAGTGCCACTACACCATGTGAGATGTGCTTCTCTCTCTGTGCATCACTGAATGCCAGCCAGAGTTAGCCAGGCTAAATTGTGAATTGAATTTTGCTGTACGTCAACCCCAGTCACTCTCTTAGTGTAGCACAAGACCAGGACCAGAGGACACGTGTGGAAACCGATTAGAGACGGATGGTCATGTAGAACTTCTGCACTCGGAGTGGTGGGTGTATGGAACAGGTTGCAAAGTCATTGTCGTTGCTGCTGATTTTCTTGGGATCTGTCTGGATGTGGTTCTGGGATCAACAAGCTATTCAGAACTTAGGCAGCTCAGCCTTTCAGATGAGATGCTAAACTGAGGCTTTGATTGTTTTCAAGAATATCTTCTGAGTGGGATTTCTGTCTTCCCCCAACCTGTTCTTTTGTTCTGAACATTTCAACAGATAGAAACACTAGCGTCGATTGGCCAATCCTTGGCACTACCAGGAAGGACCTAAGAGAATGAAATAAGTGTCAGCCGGAGGGTCCGTTACTGAAGTGGTTTGTTCTTTGACACGTTCCAGCTGCTGTGCGTGTAATAGATCTGAGTAAAGAGCTCTGAGAGTGTGACCTGAAGTGTGTACAGTGAAGTCCTGCTTTTACCCAGCTGGGTCAAGGTATGCCTGACCTTAATGCTGTTCCCCGATCTGTAGAATACTACCAGTCGAGAGATTTTTAAAAAAGTGCCTTGTTTATGAAAACCAACATTTCTGATAGTTAACCGTGCATGTGTCTGTTATCTTTACAAAAACCTTCAGAGGCCTAAACCTTTTAATCAAATATAGCCTTTTATTTTATTTATTTATTTATTTATTTATTTATTTATTTATGAGAATGAGAGCACACTCACACTCACACTCACGCACACACACACACACACACACACACACACACACACTCTTTAAATCCCTCAATTGCTAGTTTCACTCTTTTAATTACCAGCTGTGTAACTGTGCGTGGAATGCATGTGGTTTGAGCAGGAAGGAATGTTGCCTTGTATCCTAGATGTTTTGCTTTCTTCTTTCCTACTCCAGCATTATTGGTTAGAATGTGAGTGGCAGAGCCAGGAAAGCAGGGCGCTGACGTCCCCTCTCTGAGCCGTGACTCACGGGGTGCTGTGCTCAAATAGTTCGGTGTAGTTTTACATTCCTTATATAGCCTCCTAGCAGAGCCGGGAGAGAGCCGGAGCGCTTGTGCCGTCACTGGAGCTGAGGAGAGACTGCTTGTGGTGAGGAAACTGAGGCTCACTGCAGACCCCCTCTTAACTGGTTTAACAGGCTCAGGTTTCAGACTCGCCCATTGGAGAACTGGTAGGTCTAGATGGGGTTTTGGGGGTTGTTTTTGAGGGGTACGGAGAGGATATCCAAGGCACTTAGCACTGGTTCAGTTTGTAATAGCTGGGGAAGCCAGTTTCGGAATTGACCTAGAGTTGCTGAACTGATTACAAACCTGCATTGACGGCATTCTCTCTTGAAGTGTGAATAATGTTTGGATTTGAATGCAGTGCTGCCTCATTTGCATCAACTTTTGTTCAGCTTTTCTGTTTGCTGGAGGTGCATCTGATTTGTCAGACTCCAGGAAAGTTTTAGCTGAGTTTGGGTTTAGAATCGTACAGCACTGTAGTCTGCTCTCCTCATTCGTATACGGACAAGGTGTTTCCACATTTCGATCGTATAGCGTGATGAAACACAATTCACTTTTATACTGCACTGCTTTAGGTACTCTCTGGCATTCAACAAGGGCGAAATGGGACAGAGCTTGGAAGTAAATTCACTTCAACTGCAAGCTTCCTGTAGCTTCCATTCACACTTGAAGAATGTGAGCAATGTGAATGAATGTTTTCTCTATCACATTCAGGAGATCCTGGTTTCAATTTCAGATCCAAGCTCGGCCACTAGCTCAGTGGTCTTGGTCTGTGACCTTGGATGCAGCTGTGAAATCCGTGACTGGAAGTGAGGTGTTGGGTTTCAGCAGGGTTAAAACAGACTCTGCCTCTCGTTAGGTTTGATTTGTGCAGTGCGCTACAGTAATCAGACATGCAAGTGTATTCTAAGGTGTTGCAGAACAGTTGGCGTCCTTGGAGATTTTCACTGTGTACTTTTTGTTGTGGTAAGAAACCAAATGTTGAAGGCAAATCTGAATTCCTCTTGGGGAAAGTTAATGTAACCAATTTTGCTTTGCAAAGCTACAGCTGTGCTCATAAAACAGCAGCATGCTTTAGTGTAATGTATTAATGAAGACATAGATTTGGCATGAGAAATATAGAACTCTGTGTTCCTGCTGATTAGAAATGTCTGACAAGCAGACCCACATTCACAGCTGAGCTGCAGTTCTGACTGGCAGAACACTGAGTGCATGGTAATCGGTATGAATTAATTTATTATTGTAAGTGACCCTTGTTAGAGTTAAACCGTTGCGTGAAATACGAATCCTAAGTGAACTCTGAGCTCCTCAGTTACATGCACTGGATATATACTATTCTGGGTGCCAGATGTGGCTACAGATGGGACCAAGTCTCTCTGGGTGTAATTTCTTTAAACTGGGTTGTGAGTTCTCCCAGCTAGCTCGTACGATTTTGAAAAACACATTCCTAGGCTGTAAACAGATATAATTATACCAGTCAGTCAAACATTGACACCTGAACTTAGCAAAATGTTTCCTTTAACCCGAAGATACTTGTTTCTGTGTGTTTCTTTTTTTGGGGTTGGGGAGGGGGAAGAGTCTGTGTTCAGTAAGATTGAGTTTCCTCCCCTTGGAAATGAGATGGCCAGTAATCTTTTGATGCGGCCGGTTTCACTGATCCAGATTAATCTTGGTTGAAGTTGCTTCGTTCACGATTGGTGTGAAACAAGCCACCTGGCTATGAACAATACTAATGATAGTAACAAGTGATTCAATGTCTGTTTTGTTATGCAGAAGGAGCAGCATGGATGTCTACTCAGTGACTCTGGAGGGACCGGCTCCATGGGGATTCAGGCTGCAAGGAGGGAAGGATTTCAGCATGCCACTCACAGTCTCGCGGGTAAGACGGCACGCCACTGCAGAGCTACCTGCAGCGCTATGGAAAACCACAGAGCTAAACGAGGAATCTTCCATCCCTTCAGATTTGTACTGCTTCTGTCCAGGTGGTCTTTTACTGTCCGATCAGCACATGAATCCGAGCAATACTCTGGACCAGCCAGGCGTTTTGCCTTTATTACAGCAATTTTGACAGAAACACGGGTCGAGGTTTGTGATCAAGTTACAAAATGTAATGAGTCTTGGCAGCTGTTCACAGGCACTCCTTTTAAATTTCTTTAAATATTTAATGTGGATGAGTTAAGCATTGAATGGGTTTGGTTAATAGAGGCGTGTTACAGAAAACAATTGAAGAAAACAAAATCTTAATCCATCTGTAATCTAGCTCATCTAGCAATGTATTTTATAAATCTGTCATCGTATTAGCCTTTGAATACCCAGGGTGGAAACGTTTTAGAGATTACACAGCGTTTCCGCTGGGAAAACCTGCTGCCCGTCTCAGTGACTGCTCATTTTAAAGGTTTTACCAGTCACAACTCCAGACATCTGCATTCGTGTGACAGCTGTCCATTCTTAAAACGACACGCACACACACACACGTAGTTATGGAGAATAAATAGGCCTATGTGTAACCAGAAAATGAAAAAACATAGTTTTATAACAACTTGTTTTCAAAAGTTCTTATTTTTTAAAATCCAGATTTTCGATTTATACACGATAGTTTTTGGCGTAACTGAAAACCACAGGTATAATATCAGCGTGCATTGAAGCATTTTGTAGTGAAAAGATAGGAGGGTGTGCATACTTGCACAAGACCAGACTGATCCATCTAGACTGACGAGAAGCAACTCCGATAATGGAGGACCATTCTGTAGCAGGTTTAACAGGTATAATGAACTAAATAAAATGCCTATTCAAGAAAATAGTGAACCATTCTTCTTTTTGTAGTAGAAATAATGTAAAATGAATGTGTCTGATTTCAGACTTCATTTATGCATTAGTTTCTTTTTATAAATCCGGTTATGACAACGAATACAAACACAGTGATTTTTGCCACCGAAGACATTTCAAGCCGTGTTTGTTGTAATATTCTGTCCCAGCGCTACAGCAGGACGGGGCCTGCAGTTCACAGTCTGGGGTGCTAGCTGTTCATCTGTGCCTGGCCCACAACCCCCACCACACCCACCCAGCATGCTGCTCCAACCTTTTTAGGTAATAAGTGATTTGCTGGTTCTTCAAAAGGCCCCCTCTTCAGTAAGTAAACATAGTTTATGAGCCCTCGCAGGGAAATTAAACGCTTCTCCAAAACGGAGAGGTCATGCTGTGCAAATAAACCTTTGCTTGGTGCCTGGAGTCTGTTTGTCCAGAGATAGTCGCCATAGCAACACTCCTTTCGCTCTGGTCATTACACCTGGTGCTTGCTGGAATTCAGGCTGGTCTGCCTTGATCCTCGTTTCATTATTGCTGCAGCCTGACTGATGTTAACAAGTCTTCAAGAGAGGCCCTGTTGAGATCCAGAGGGGGCACAGCAGAGAGGATTTGTGCTCCCTCATCCTGGTTTAGGCTGTTTCCATGACCACCTGCAAAGTAGCCATCGGGGGATCTTGCTGCCATATTCAGGAGCAACACATGAGTGTTAGGGTGCTGATCAACAGTAGGTGTGCCAGGGTAATGCTTTTTTGTATTGAGAAAGGGGGAGGGAGGAAGGGCATTCGCATTATGAAACGGGCATGCTTGATAATGTGTAACAGGGGGTGGGGACTCTGAAGAAAGCTTAATGATATCCATATGATTCCCTTGCCTGCCTGGAAGTCCGGGGTCACACAGATTTCTGGAAAGCCCTGTCTGTTTCAGATCAAACTGTAGTCATCTCTCCCGTCCCGTCCCCCTCCCTGCGGCTGCGAAGCCATACGGTTTTCACAGGCAGCAGAGCTCCACAAAAGGAAATGCTGCTCTGCATTCTACTCCAGAACTTTGTGCTGTTCTCCTTATAGGTCGAAAGCATAGCTGAAGGAATTGCAGCCCAATAGCTACGAATGCCTGTATCAACCGCCCTCCCCGCTTGGCATTTTCCTGCCCTTATTTGTACGCCTTTCCAAATGTTAGGGTGCATGGCAGCAGCATCCAAGGGGAGCTGGCAGCAGATAGGTGTGCTTCAGCACTGGCATGTGGCAATAAATCATGAACTCGATAGATGAGTTGTTGCGCTCTGCTTGCCTACAGTATATGGGCTTGTCTGTAAATGTTATGATAAAGCTGGTATGTGGAAAAGTTAGATTCAGTTAGACTCTTACCAAAGCACAATCTATTTAAACCTTTCCAGCTGGGAGGGGGGGGGCAGATATTTGTATATAGGTAAATGTTTATTATTTAATTTTACCAGCATGTCAAGTGTATTTACCTCGGCAAAGAACCAACAAGGTGGGCCGTTGATAATGCTTAGGAGTTAAGAACAGGTATTTGAAATCCTTCACATCCTGCTACGAGCAGGGTGACATCTGGAGCGATGACAAATCTGGGATTCTGTCAAGTTGATTTATTTGATGGGATTTTTATAATGTTGTTCCCATGACTGGGAACTGTTCACTCTTGAGTCACACAGGCTGATGATGCAGAAGAGCAGTGTGCTGTACATCCTTCGAAGAAATAGAAAGCCAAACAGATTACAGTAGCTGCTGAGACCTGTCGGGGAAAGGAAGTGTGCAGTACTAGCAGTTTCGTTGCTGGCACTGAAACCTTGTGTGATTGAACAGCTCAGGTACTGTGCAAGTACCCACTAACTCTGTGTGAGCGAGTGACTGCACAAAAGATTCCCAGAGCAACAGCAGGTAGGCAAAGGTTTGTGTTAACATGTCCAGACGCAACCCCACAAACCTGCTTTTCTAGCAAGAATCAAAAAGTAAATGGGAGACTTGGCAGCCATCCCAAAATGGAGCAATTGTGTGTCGGATTTGAGTCTTCCCCAGGCAGAGGGGAGTTCATTCAGCTGTGAGTTAATGCACTCTGCACCTGACTGAGTGGAAAGGCTGGGTGCTTCATTATTCATGGTCTTCCCTGTGCGCTGTCCACACAGCCAGACTACTGCAAAAGTATCTTTCAGTTTAGTACTGCTATCTCATTCGGCCAGTGCAGATAACGCTATGCCTTGTTTAGTATTTTGTACAATGTTATATAAACACTATGTTCCCTTGGATCCTCGCCAGCTGGATTCCTGGTGTGCACATGAGTTCCTTCTGGGGTTAAGCACTGTCCTGGCACGGTTCCTCCGCTGAGCTGCCGAGAGGCTGCCTGACGGGCGAGGTGTGTGTCGGGGCCAGGGGGCGTGTTTGAGCAGGAAGCGTCCTCCCCTGGTTTAAACTGATCATTCCTCAGATTGCATCCCCTTCGCCTGCTGTCTTTCTAGGAAAGAGCATGCTTTTCAGCTCTTGTGCATGGAGGTCCACTCGTACATTATGATCCATAACTATTAAACACTAGTAGTGCTGAATTAAGAACTGAAACGGGAACTGCTTGGGTGCACATATGAGCTGTTTAGGTTTAGAGTGTATCTACTTTATCTCCCATCCCCAAAGAGAGAGAAGGGGTTCCAGGCGATGGTCCCTGAACATATCCCAAGTGATCCCTGAAAGTTTCTCCAAATCAGGGAACACCGTCTACCCATTTCCACACCTGCAAAATGTTAGTCTGCTATATAACACAACTTCTTGGCAGAGAAGCTGCGAGTTCTGGATCGGTGTTTTCGGTCACATGCAGGCCAGGTCACAACCCAGGTTTCTGACCTCTGCCCTGTATTTCTCCCAGTGGCTAATTGCTGGCTGGATAACTCCTGCAATAACCCTGATCAGTTCAGAGCGTGTTTAAGAGGTGACTCTGTTGCTGGCACTTGCTTTTTATTAACATTTATCTCTGAAAGTTACGGGGTAGTAACAGGCTGTGTGTGTGCAGAATATTGCTATTATCTTCAATGTAGTATTGCAGTTTTCTTTATCATCCACATTCCACGAAGGAACATGGTGTTATGTGTTCTCTCGCAAGGTCTCCTGCCATTTACTAAAGTACAGTATTTAATCAATCCCTGGTTTTGAGATGATGGATTTGTAATGTTCTAGTGCACCTTCAGGCCTTTTCAAAGCTACCCTAAGAGATCTGTTGAGTGGATTCTGCTGGTTTTATTTATTAATAATCCCTGTCTTGGTTACTTGGCAGTAGTTGCTCAAACTGTAAGGTTTGCAATGTAGATCACTAAAGATACACATTGCTGTTTTAATACAATAATACATTGACGTGGCAGTATTAAATTTATCTGTTGATGGATTCCTACTTCATCTGTGTCCGACATTGCTTTTGTCATTTGATGACTGTCCCTAACCAATTGCCTTGACCTGGCTGCTCTGTCCTTTGTTGACCGTCCCTAGCCCCGTGGTGTTGCAGTTATTTCTATCCTCCTGAAGCCCTGACCTCAGCACTTTGATGCCATGTACCCGAGCGATGGAACAGCTGTGAGGCGCATCGGGATCAGATGTTCCCGTCTCTCACACTGGGAGGTTCAATACCCTGCACCCTGCTCAAAACACCACAACATAATAACACAACAGAGCACCAGCCCCATAACGATGTCTCAATCTCCAAAACCACTGGGACACTGAACGGCTTGTTCCTGGGGGAAGGGTTCAATCAGAGCTAACTAGCTGAGATCCGCCAACAGAACCGTTCCCATTGAGTTTCAAAGAGGACTCCCAGGATTCAGACTGGACTGAATAACAGGAAAGGTTGATGCAGGTCTGTCAGGGCAGGGTTTCTGAGGTGCATTAGCTGAGATCTTGTACAGCACCTGCCATTCAGTGAGACCGACTGCAGCCATAATAAGATATCTGTAGTTTTAGTAACAGACTAATGGCAAATAAAAGAAGCAAAATAAACTATTTGTTTATCAGCAGTACATTTCAACAGATTACTAGCGTGGTTAAAAGGCATTTATTTTCAAAACCACCAGCTGTAAAAACAACTCCCAAAACAGTCAGCAGCAACAGCTTCGTAAACAATACATGAAGTGCCATACAACTACTGTGCTGCTGGGCTCGCCATAACTCGACCGGGAACGTCACGCTGGCTTGGCGCCTCTTGCTTAGCTAGTGGACATGTGACTAGGATCACATGATCAGCTGACAGTGCTGCCTGTTGGATTTGTAGTGTAAGACTGACCAATATGGAAAATCAATGTTTAAATATCTTTTAAATGTTATATTTGGAAACGGAAGCCGCTGTGCTTAGTTTTATACAGCTCTAGGGAAGCATTAACTAGGTTTGGTAATTTTTTTTTTTATAGCTGTTTCTTGACCATAGTGGTTGCTTTCCTACTGTCCACCGCTGGGGTGAAGCAGCTCTTTTAACAGGCACATGAAGCAGTCCGAATTGGGCTCCACAGACGAGGGGGGGTCGCAGGTCACTAGCGTATCAAGGATACTACAGGCTCTTTGGAAGAGTCCAGTCACCAAGCTGCGATGAGAGAACGTCTAAGGGAAGCAGAGACTCAAAGCAGAGAGCCCTCTTGCTACCACAGACACTTCAGCCAAGACCAGCTGCAGGGCCAGGGGGACTGTATAGGCTGCAGGGGATCAGAAGGTCCTGGGTTCAGTTTCCAGTCAAGGCTGAATCAGCCCTGACACCGTGCAGGATACAGGGTCCATGCATAGTTTAGTTTAAATTAGGATACAACTTTGGAACCTTCCTGCAATTCCATTTTTTGAACATGCCATGTGTAGTAGTAGATGTAGTACAATGTCTTCTAGAAACTGAAGGGCAGCAGGTTTTCTCTAACCTCAGTGAAGTTCATGTTTGACATTGTAAATAGGGGCTTAACAATACATGGGCAATGGTTATAGGCTTTAAATGAGACAGCGGGAGCATGTTTTCATAACAACTCTAAATGCCATTGTTTATCATTCATGAACCGTTTGTTGGACTGCAGTTAGCTATGTTGTCACATGGTACACATTACACACACGTCTGTTGTGTGACCCTGAGCAAGTCACTTAACCTCCTTGTGATCCGTCTTTCGAGTGAGACGTAATTGTAAGTGACTCTGCAGCTGATACATAGTTCACACACCCTAGTCTCTGTAAATTGCCTTGGATAAAGTTGTCTGCTAAATAAACAAATAATATAATATAATGTAAAGGAAGTATCACGATTCATGGATACGCGACAAATCGTTCCACCCCTAGTGTGATTTGAGATGGTGTCTTGCTTCCAGTTCTCAGGCATTCTTTAAAGACAGTACAGGGTGGGGCAGGCAGAATGCAGCTGAACCCCTCTGAAGATTAAAGATGGCTTACGTTTTCATGATGTAAATTGTTTTTGCATGCGTCTTCCGGGATCATTTTAAAGCTGCTGTGGCAGAAAATGCAATAAAAAGGTTTGTTAATAATATTGTTACTGGCCAGTAAACTGGAGCTGCAGGGAAGACGCAGTGGAGAGTGTGTTTGAGAGAATGGGACAAGAACGAGCATTACTGTCTGTGAAGGAAAAGGGGAGGAGGAAATGCATCAAAAACTAAAGACTGCAAAAATGGGCCAAAAGAACCCTTTATTTGCTGTGACTACTACAGCAGGAAATGGCTGGAGGGCATGGGAGCTGTATAACAAGAATCAGATTAAATGCTGAGCAGAGTACAGTATACATGCATGCATATGTACATACATACGTGCATATGGACTCTATAAACCATAAGCCATTCAAAATGCATTCCTAGACATGTGCACAGTGTGCTCACTGATCGGGTACCCTGTGTTGTGTGTTGCAGCTGACCCCCGGCGGGAAGGCCGTGCAGGCTAATGTTGGCGTGGGAGACTGGGTGGTGTCCATCGACGGTGCCAGTACAGAGAGCATGACCCACGTGGAGGCACAGAACAAGATCCGAGCATGCACCGGCAACCTGACCCTCTCCCTGAGCAGGTACTGTACACCCGCCCGTCTGTCTGTCGCTTGATCCCTGCTTGCGCCCTTCATGGTTTCTTTCTTCTCCCCCTTCTCGCTTTTCTGTTCTGTCTGCCCATTATGCTTCATAAATGAGCGATAACCAAAGCTCTGTAAATCAAAGAACACAAGAGGGGTGCCGGCGACCGTCTTCTTGGCGCTGAAATAGATTTTAAATCAGAGGTGTTCAATCACGGTTCTGGAGGGCTATTCCACTCCAGCTTTAACAGGTAAAATGAGATCAGGTGTGTGGATAGAGTTTTAATTGGTTCAGTGAAATCAATCTAGAACAGGGTTGGAACAAAGACCAGGAGTGGCAGGGCTGACTTTGGATTCCTTTGGTAAGGTACTCCAAGATCAGTTTTTTTTAAATGTACAGCGAATAACTGTGCCAGGAAAAGTCATTTTAAAGAGGACGTAATGCCAGTCCCTCCCTTCATTACTTTTCAAAGCGGTTTATTAAACTTTCCTTGACAATGTTGGGGCACCACAGCCTGTGAAAGGAATGTGGTTTGGCTATCTGAAGACCCAGGACCCAGACACTAATACAATCCTGGACGATGATGTCATCTGATTGAGTGAGGGGGTGTTTCCAGTAAGAGATGATGCAGTGTGTGTGGGAGAGGGAGGTCCATGCACAGTGAAGTGCAATTTACCATTAACATGGCCAAACAGTGAACCTGGAAGTAACTTGGTGGTGGTTATTAACATCAGACGTTACAAATGGAGATTCGATAGCGAACTTCTCTTCCAGGTGACCAACTTTTAGAACTGTGTGTGTGTGTGTGTCCCTAGCGATTGGTAGTTTGCTGTTTTGTAGATCGCAAGTCTCCCTGTGGTAAAACTGTCCATTGTTAAAGACTGTTCTCTTTAGATAATGGTGCTCAGTGACGACTGCCAGCAGGTCAAAGACACAGCCAGCACTTCTTATCCAGCGCAACAGCTTGGTTCCTCTGGAAAGCTGTCAGTTTGTAGGATATATATATGTATCTTTTGTGTCTTTTTTTTAAATGTTCTAAAGCGAGGGGGGGTGGGGGGGGGGGGAGTGTAGCTCAGTGCACCTCAGTGCACTGCCTTACATTTTTTTAACTCTCTCTGCAAGAGAGAGCTTTGTGTCTCTTGGGCAGGGTGTTTTTGTTTTCTCAGAGCCAGTCTGTATAAATACCTTCGCATCAAATTAAATAAACCTGTCTGCAGAGACTGACCACCGAGCAGAACACTGCAAGATTTAAAAACAAAATGCAAAATTAAAAAAAGAAAGTAACAGAAGGTTACATGCGATTGTGTTTCTCGAGTACGAGCTGGGCTGTTTTTCTTGGCAGTGCGGTTTCTGTTCTGGAGAAACTCCAAGCGCTTGCACGACAGCTCTGGCAGCGGGACTGAAAAGGCTGCAGAATGTGAAAAGGGCTGGAGCAGAGAGCCTGCACGGATCTGGGTGGCAGGCTCTGAGCTTGTTCCCTGGAGACCAGTTCAAAGATTCGATATCAAGCGATAACTGAACCGCAGTACACAAGAATGGTGTCAGAGTAATGTGCTGGAATACCAAAGTAACCTTTGGCTAGCTCTGAATTTCTCCATATCTTTCAGATGTTTCTTTACCTAGAGTTTGAGATGCTGTACTATAACACTGCTCCAAACTGCTAAAGTTCAGAAATGTGTACCTGAAGCATATACAGACATTTTCAGCACGAGCAATCGATGCCAGAGCTGTATAAGTGATATAGGGGGACGAGACAAATGAGTGCTTCAGGAAACGCTGTGCCTTGCTGTTTCCTGCTCCGAGTATTCCACATACTGATTGTGACATCACCACGTTCTCTTAAACATGCGAAGCCCTGCGGAACACTCGAATCAGGTTCAGAGTCCCGCATGTGAGGTAACCCTAGCAATGAAGACGTGCACAGATGCATGCAAAGTACATAGACGGTTATGGGACACAGTATCGGTTTGCACTATTTGGAAATAATCTTCAATCTCGTCTCTGACGTGGATTGGCTTATCACCGCACTGAAGTAACGTTAGCAACATGTAGACTTCAATGGTGGTGTACGTTATATCCATCAGAGTCTGTGAAGAAAAGTGGCAACTAATTTCCATCGAATCAAATAGTTTTTGTTTGATGAAATGCCAACGTTAAATTCTGTTGGCAGGAATCAATGTTGATAACAAAGCCAACGAGCACACAGAAATCCAGAAAGGACAGATTCATTTTAACAGTGCAAGGGTGCCATTGTGGCTGACTATAAAAGGATTCCTGCTTTACACAAGTCTGTAGCAGCACTGGAAGAAAGTTATTATTATTATTATTATTATTTATTTCTTAGCAGACGCCCTTATCCAGGGCGACTTACAATCGCAAGCAAATACAAATACATTCAAGTGTTACAATATAAGTCATACAATAAGAACAAGAAATACAATAATTCTCAAGTGTGACAAACCACAATTCAATAATACAGCAGATAATAGTGAAAGTTACATCAGGATATGATTAAGTAGTGATAGTTACATCAGGATATGATTAAGTACAAAATACAACAGATTAAACACTTGGGAGATTACAATATTCTGAGGTACAGGATTAAATGCAGTAAAATAGGGGGCAGATAAGAGCAAAATAAAGCATATTTAAATGAAGGGTGATAGTGTCCCAGGATACAACAGAGGAGTTCTACAGGTGCTGTTTGAAGAGGTGAGTCTTAAGGAGGCGCCGGAATGTGGTCAGGGACTGGGCAGTCCTGACATCTGTAGGAAGGTCGTTCCACCACTGCGGAGCAAGGGTGGAGAAGGAGCGGGCTCGGGAGGCAGGGGAGCGTAGCGGAGGTAGAGCCAGTCTTCTAGTGCAGGCGGAGCGGAGAGGTCGAGTGGGGGTGTAGGGAGAGATGAGGGTCTGGAGGTAGCTGGGTGCAGTCTGATCAAGGCATCTGTAGGCTAGTACAAGAGTCTTGAACTGGATGCGAGCGGTGATCGGGAGCCAGTGGAGCGAGCGGAGTAGTGGAGTAGCGTGGGCGAAGCGAGGTAGAGAGAACACCAGGCGAGCAGCAGAGTTCTGGATGAGCTGGAGCGGACGGGTGGCAGACGCAGGGAGGCCAGCCAGGAGGGAGTTGCAGTAGTCTAGGCGGGAGAGTACCAGGGCCTGGACCAGGAGCTGGGTAGCATAGTTGGTGAGGAAGGGTCGGATTCTTCGGATGTTGCTCAGGAAGAATCTGCAAGTGCGTGCCAGAGTGGAGATGTGCTGGGAATAAGAGAGGCAGGGGTCCAGGGTGACTCCAAGGTTTTTAGCTGAGGAAGAGGGAGAGAGTGTGGTAGATTCCAGAGGAACAGAGATAGAGAGATCAGAGGAGGGGGAGGAGGAGGGAAAGAAAAGGAGGTCAGATTTAGAGAGGTTGAGTTTGAGGTGATGCGAGTGCATCCAGGAGGAAATAGCAGACAGACAGGTAGAGATACGGGAGGAGATGGTGGAGTCAGAGGTGGGGAAGGAGAGGAAAATCTGAGCATCATCAGCATAGAAATGGTATGAGAAACCATAGGATGCGATGAGGGGGCCCAGGGAGCGGGTGTAGAGAGAGAACAGGAGAGGACCCAAGACTGACCCTTGGGGGACTCCAGTCAAGAGAGGGTGAGGTGTGGAGGTTGCTCCACGCCAGGTTACCTGGTAAGTGCGGTTGGAGAGGTAGGAGGAGAACCAGGCCAGAGCAGTGCCAGAGATCCCCAGGTCAGCAAGAGATGATAGTAGAATAGAGTGATCAACAGTGTCAAAGGCAGCAGAGAGGTCGAGGAGAATTAGGACAGAGGAGAGAGAGGCAGCTCGGGCACACTTAAGTGAGTTGGTGACAGAGAGAAGGGCGGTTTCAGTGGAGTGAGCAGAGCGGAAGCCAGATTGGAGAGGGTCAAGCAGAGAGTGGTTGGACAGGAAAGCAGAGAGCTGGCGGTGTACAGTCCGCTCGAGGGTTTTGGAGAGGAAGGGTAGGAGGGAGACAGGACGGTAGCTCTGGAGGGAGGTGGGGTCGAGGGTAGGTTTTTTGAGGAGGGGAGTGATAGTTAATAAAGGTAAGCCTGCATTCTCACAAGTGTTCAGCAGTTACCAAGAGTTTTTATAGCCTGGTTTTATCCAGAAAAAAAAAAGATTTGAAGCCTTGAATTTTATATAGTTACCTGGTATGAGAACCCTAATGTAGTTTATTAACCCAGTTTAGACTAGTGAATCAGTATTTAAACCCAAGCCCCCTTATTGCAGGCACGTGTTGAGAGGTTAATATCCTGAGTGTGATGGAAGAGTGCAGGGAGTTATTTCAGCTTGTAGCAGGAAGAACGGCCCAT
Organism: Acipenser ruthenus; assembly: GCF_902713425.1. Lineage (NCBI taxonomy): Eukaryota > Metazoa > Chordata > Actinopteri > Acipenseriformes > Acipenseridae > Acipenser > Acipenser ruthenus. The sequence continues at coordinate 29,243,556 of NC_081210.1, forward strand.
TGTCTGCTTCCTGTTTATAAGAAGCTGGCTGCCAGAGGAGCTGCCCGCTGCAGGGTAGTGTTCGACTCGCTGGCCTGTTCGACTCGCTGGCCTGGCACGACGGGCGCTGGATGGGTAGCTTGGAGTCACCCCACCTCTCCTTGTGATTTAAGATTGTTGTCTTTACAAATGCCACTTAAACAAATTGTCTTCCTCTCTTGTAAGCACATTGTTGAAACGGACACACACACAGCTGTCTTAAGAATTTAACAAGTTATTAGACTGCAGAGAATTACAAAAAAAAGTGACATTTACCCAAGATAATTACAAAGAAGGATGTGAAATTGTACTTGACTGCAACAATATTTTGTTTGGCAGAAGCTTAAAACAAACACATAACAGCAATGGTACACTGAGTCCATGTGAGAAGATTACATATTCATTCTTATCTATGTCCTTCATGGAGATAATATATATATATATATATATATATATATATATATATATATATATATATATATATATTTATTATTATTATTATTATTATTATTATTATTATTATTATTATTATTTATTTCTTAGCAGACGCCCTTATCCAGGGCGACTTACAATCGTAAGCAAATACATTTCAAGTGTTACAATACAAGTAATACAATAAGAGCAAGAAATACAATAACTTTTGTTCAAGCAAAGTACAAGTGTGACAAACCACAATTCAATAATACAGCAGATAATAGTGATAGTTACATCAGGATATGATTAAATAGTGATAGTTACATCAGGATGTGATTAAATACAAAGTACTACAGGTTAAACACTTGGCAGATTACAGTGTGTGTGTATATATGTGTATATATATATATATATATATATATATATATATATATATATATATATATATATAAATAAATATCCATGAAGGAGATGTGTGTGTGTTTCCTGTACTCCCTTGGATAGATTTTCAAGCATTTCAAATGCTTTCCTCCCCATCTCTCGAGTTTGGGACCCCTCCCCCAGTGGTCATGGTCTCGGGTCCCAGACTACCAGCCTCTCAACTCCTTCCTGGATGGGATTGGGATTTCTTTTATTTTTGTTCTCGTTCTCATTTTTGACAAACAGCTGGTGAGAGCTGGCCTACCTCAGACCTCAAACGTGAGTTCAGAATAATCCCCCAAACAAATTGACCTTAATTGCTCAAAGATGTTGGTAATTGAAAAAATATTTCAGATTTTGGTTGCTTGACGTGTTTTTACAAAAGTTCAACACGGCTCGAGAGATCTAAATAACTTGCAGCTGTTTGGTCCAATGAACATTTGTTAGCAAAATGCTGGAAAATCGCCACGTTCTACAAGGGGGGGAAATAAACAAGTATATCCTTTTAAAACCCTCTGCACAGTTTCGATTACGTCTGGTGCGGTTTTGCAAAGTATTATGACTTCACCAACGTCCTAGGTTACACTGTACTGTCATGTAAATGGATGGAACATTTGTGACATGCTTTGCAATGTGATATATATATTAACTGCCTGGCTCATGTCACTTTGCTGTTTATGCAGTAAGTGAGAGGTGCTAAATGCAGGTTTAGCAAATTATCTTAGTTAATATACCTGGAATTCATTGGTATTTGAACAGGTGCCCTGCAGGCAGGTTGAAAATGTGTAGATGGCTCCCAACGCGCCAAGCTGAGAGCTGAGTTGCTTTAGAGCCAGTCTGGGCTGACCCTGTGTCGAATCACAGCCCTGAAAAAAGTGCATGGGTTTGGAGTGCTGTGCACCACATGACACACTTTCATACCGTCTGGTATAGGTCTAAGTAAATACATGATGTGTTTTCATAAAGCTTATTACCTCGTCCCAAGGAGATCCCTGTGCCGTTCCATCAGAATGTGCTGATGTAATTTAGGTTGTGTGTGTGTGTGTGTGTGTGTGTGTCATCCCCTCCCCTGGGTTCTAATTCAGCCAGTCAGCTGTGGAATCTTTAGGAGCTGTTGGAGGAGAGTTCATCCAATTCACCACCCTATTCACACTACTTCAATAATGCACAACCATCACACAAACAAAAAATAAAAAAAAATATGTAATATAATATATATTTGTGAATGGCAGTTATGCATTGTTTCAACACATGTTGAACCTACTTTATCTAGGTAGTGTGGATCAGGTATGAATGATCTGGAGAACACATTTATCATGAAATTGATTTTGTTATACTCTGGGCAAAGGTTAGTGACACATTTGAACCCAGTACCCCAGGGGTGCAGGACTCCCACACTTGAACTCAGTACCCCAGGGGTGCAGGACTCTCACACTTGAACCCAGTACCCCAGGGGTGCAGGACTCCCTCGTGACACCTGGATATCGATAATGGCTCTCTTTTTTTTTTTTTTTCTTTTTCTTGCAGAGCTGTCAGTACTCCTGGGTCTAATCAGAAGGTAAGAAGATGATTTTGTTGTTTTTGAAAGGGTTTATGAGCACTGCTTTAACAGCTGTTGAATTGCAGATCCATTTATTTCCATGCATTCTGTCATAAAGTTGCATGCCGTACGGGTGGACATGCTTCAGATATAACCCCCCCCCCATAAAAAATGTAAGCAATAAGTCACACTGGATCTGTGTGTTAATGGCCTGGGTGCCCGTGCTTCATTTTGAATGTTGACAGCAGTGGCAAGGTGGTGGTAAGTGTCTGTTATTAAATGTGTTCTAAAGGAATTTGTGGCATCGGTCTAACTGTGCTCAATAAAATGTAGGAGACATGATGGTTCAGTATATTGTTAGTCCTTTTAATATCCTGCAGAATCATCAGTTGTTAAAGCCTTGCTCACTCTGTTGGGTTGCAAGTGCAATTCTGACTGCCTTTGTGACTGACTGACTGTCCCAGATTCCACTGTGCGGCTGGTGCTGTGCTGTTTGCTCTTAAATAAATGAGTTCAACTTCGGGAAACGATGATCGGGGTTGCTGTAAAAACATAAAACTGTACACTTTCCATGAAATAAAACTGCACACAGCGGACCTTTTCAACGTGAAACTTGCCCTTGGTCTGGGGTAACTCCTTGCCGCACATGCTCTGGTTTATGCACAGTGCAGTGCTGAGGGATATTTGCATGTTTTGGCGCTGCTTATTTGTGAATAAGTGGGATAGTGGCTCTGTTCTCTGCAGTGAATGTGAGCCTAGGAAGTGCATCGTTACTGTATTTTTAGTTTTATTTCCCACTCTGTGTATAAATCAATGCTTGTGTCTCTTTTTGTGGTGAGGTATGAGTTTTCATTTACCACATGACTGTAAAAGCTAAAATAGATTGGAACAGTTGGAAATTCACTCACCACACATGCATAAACACGCAGGCGCACACACAAGAATGTGACATGCTCTCTCTTTCTTTTTCTTTTTTTTTTTTTGGGGGGGGGGGAATCATTAGTTTGCCTCACATAAAACATTTATCAAGTCATTAACTTTTAAAAGCATGAAATGAATTCCCAGAAGGTAGTCTCAGAATATTAACGCTCCCATATACCACAGAAACAGCAGTTAAAATTATTTCCAGATGTGTTGGAGCTCCATCTTGTGGGGATTCGCTGCTATTGCCAGCAAACCCTTTTCTAAATGTTTTCCAAAGAAATGTAAAAAAAAAAAAAAATAGCGCTGTAGCTCTCTTGCTGTGGCAGTGAGGTTCTGTAAGGTTTGCATGCAGTGTTCTAGAACCCTCGCACTCACTGATTGGGCAGCGTTTCAAGTTAAATATTTATAGAGGAGATGGGTGTGTACACAACACCCAAGCAGGGGCAGGGGTGAGGGGAGACTGAGGGACCGAGAGAGCGGTTTGAGGTGGGTGTTAGCGAAGGGGTTTTTAATGAATATTTGTATTTAATTGCATTTCATTATTGGAATTTATTCAAATGTAAAAATGGGCGTATGCAAGTGAATCTGGGCCGGCATGTCTGGTCTTCCTGCCTCTAACTGCATGCTATTTGCTGTGGTTGGTTTTGCTGTATGTTGTGTGTTTGTTTCTCACTCAGGACTCGCTTGCCGCTGCCTCGCCTCAGCCCAGGTATTCGTTTGCTCCCAGCATGTCTCTTAATAAGATGGCCCGTCCCTTTGGTGCCGGGGGAGGCTCTGGCAACTCGAAATCTGGGCCGGTCACCAAACCAGTGTCCTATGTCCCCACGGCGGCGAAATTGAACCCCAGCTCCCAGGGAGCTGTCAGTGTGCTGCAGCAACACAATGGGTAGGTCGATGGGCACTTTGTTCACCGGAAGCTACTGTCTTAGGAGGGTTGCTGTGAACAGTGAAGACTGATATGTTGGGGGTATATGTTCAGCAGTGACTGCTTACATTTAGCACAGTATGTTTCATTTGAGAAGTAAATGACCTTGGAAAGGTATTGGAAGGCAGCACAAAATCATCATCATCATCGATTTACAGAGCAAAACATTCCTAAGGGTATTGCAGGCGTCATTATTTTCACCTGTCTTTGGAAGAGTAGATTTACCTGCACCGCTACACCGAGACCATGAGGGTTTCATTGTGGAAGACAGAAAGGAAAGAAGGTACAACTTAAGTGTGCAAGTTGTCGAGTTACTACTATACATATTTTGACATAGAAAAATAAAAAAATGCATTGTGGAAAGTAACTGAAAACAATAATTTCATACATATATATCTAAAAAGCCTTGGGGGGAAAAAAAACGTGATTTACATGCAACTCTAAAAATAAGCACCTACCTGCCTGTCTCATGGTGTGGATGCTTTAGTTTGCTAGCACAAATTTTACTTTGGGGTAGATTTATGGGGTCTCCTGTGAGGGGATTACAGTGCCCTGGGTTAAACCAGAGAGTGTTGGATGGATGTCTTGTGTGAGGGGATTACAGTGCCCTGGGTTAAACCACAGGGTGTTGGATGGATGTCTACTTGGTGCTGCCCATATTTTGTTACCTGCATCATGGTGTGTGTGTGTGTGTTTGTGTTTTTTTCTTTTTTGCCCACTGTTCCTCTCCAACCACCAGAGAGCAAGTGGATTGCTGTTTAGAGTGTATAATCTGATCCCACATCTGATTCTCCTCTACCTCCTCTCCACTTTTGAGATTCTTTATTCCACCCCCTGGTGTGTTTGTGTCATGTCTGTACAATACACATAAACACTGTTGTGTGCCAGTGGAAACGCTGCACAGATGGACAGATTTGCCACTGTTATAACTGTCTTAATCCATAAACAAAGAGAACTGGTCGTGTGGCATCCCTTAAAGAGACAGGACTGCCGTGCCGTAGCTGGGTGCGTTTGGCAAGACACGTCAATCCCCTGTCCTCCGCGCCGTGCAGACAGGAAAGGGTTAAACATGAGGTACGGTTGCTGCAAGTGTGCTGAAGCTGTTTTTAGTCGTACACACACACACACACTCTCTCTCTCCTCCTCATTCCCCCTTGAAATGTGCTGACGGATCAGCACTGCTTTTACTGCAGGCGAGGGTGCAGGATTACCGCACAGCCTTACTAGGAGGGGGAATTATCCTGAGCTAAATCTGTCCAGAGCGTTCGAGTTACAGGCAGGGCTCCTGGGTTACACTGCCTCTCAGGCCAGGTGGAAACTGCTGTTGTACAGAACCTCCCCTCTGGGCACTTGAAACCCCCTCCCCTCCTCATTAGACTTTGCGTGGAGACAAGGGGTGGGCTGGGGGTGGAGCAGCATCAAACTGACTTTTATTTATTTATTTTTTTGGCCGGACAAGTGAAAAGTGAAATTAGAATTGATTTCATATCTCTTGTATTAAAAGTGCAGTTTTCCCTATCCTTCATTTGCCTGTATTTCTGTGGGCTAGTGGATGTTTTAAAAAGTTTGTAATTTGGAGCACACCAGTGCAGTGTGTGTGTGCTCAACTCCCAAGGCGGCTCCAAGCCTCCCTCTGCTTGCCGACCTGCATTAAATCAATTTTTTCTTTAACCATAGATATTTGTTGATGAAAATTCCTTCCATGGACTCTAGTGCAGCTGGCTGTGTCCATGTCTCCCCATTATATAATGATCTCGGTGTCTGGTGATATATTTTCAAAGAAGAAACAGCAAAGTTGAAATGGTGAAAATATGTAAAGCATTTGCTTCGGGGGGAAAACCTGAGTTTTTTTAAAATCCTTTTCAAAGCCATGCGTTTGGACAAGGATGAGTTATGCAGATCAATGCTACCGTTTCAGCGCATTAAAACTAAATGAAAGCTAACCAAGTCAATAAAATATCAGGACTAAGTAGCGATGCTTGCCACTAATGTCTCGTCATATTGCACCAAGCATGTTCTGCTTTCCTGCATCAGAAAAGCAACCTGCATGCTGTCTTGAAGTGTTTAATGCATACATCTCTTCCTTTGCTGTAAACTGATCTCTCTCTCTCTCTCTCTCTCTCTCTCTCTCTCTCTCTCTCTTTCTCTTTCATATCCCTGCAGATGGAGTCTCTTGACAAGTCAGTAAGCCTTTTCTGTCATTTTGCAATAATTATTGATGGTTACATTTCTCCTCCAGGGATAGCAAATTGAATTTGTTGTTCGTCTGTTTTGCAGTTTGTCACTTTCTGCAGGGATGCCTTTATTGCAGTGCTGTCAGGACCGGAGAACTGAATCATTCTTTTTCATTTACTCAAATATTGTTTGACTATCTTTCTACTTTTTTTTTTTTCCTTCAACACCCACATTGCTGCTGAAATTGTGAGGTAGATGGCCCTGTCTAATGGCAATGTCACAAAATCAGGCTATCCAATCAAATTCACTGCAGCGAGCATTCCTCGAGCTCCCAATCAGTAATAGTTTCAGTCAGATCAGATAAGAAGTGCATGCTGTGTGCCGCTGACCCCAGGATCAACACTGTATTTGTTTTCTAGCACCATTGCAAGGCTGAACCCTGCTGCAGTGCCAGCCTTCTCATTGCTCTCTCTCTCTCTCTCTCTCTGTCTGTCTGTCTCACTCTTTCTTCAGTGCCCTCATCAGTAGTTCCAAGGGGCAGCACCCCCTGCTCTCTGAAGGCACGTTCTTTGATGAACTCTACCCAGAGTCCAAGTAAGAGCAGGGCACCCGCCAGGCCAGCCTGCTGCTGCTCTCGTCTTGCTAACAGCCAGTTTTCTCAGATTAGCCCTTTTCAGCTGTGGATTAGGGGGATGCGCTATGAGCTTCAATGCATTAGGCGTGAGGTCTGATTCACACCTGATTTGTGGGCTGCAAAGGCCTTGAGATGTTTCTATGAACAATGTGATTGTGGTTGTAACATTTGAATGTGAAGGAGCGTCTGACAGGCATTTATCAGAAATGGACTCAGGTTGTACCTCACACGAAATAAGTGTTGGCATGGAGAACACAGCAGCTTCAGTGTTTAGTATCCCTCCCCCCTTCCACGTTGTGTTTATGATGGGGATTGTGACATGCATTCCTCCGTGTGTTGCATGCAGCTAATTGAAGGGCACATGATCTAGTTCAGATGTTCCTCATTGGTTAGGAGTTCTGCATGGGCAGTATTAGGGTTACAGCACCCTCTGCTGTTGCTACACTGGAATCTGCATTGTAGTAAAGCATGACATGACAGTGGATTTTTCTGCAGCATGCTTTGTGTGTGTTTGTCAAGAGTGATCATTAAGCTTTTTAGAAAATGTGGATATGGTTTGGTATGTGAACTTTAACTAGTGTTTTATGCCTGGTCACTAACTTTTACCCAGGATTTTTCAAGTGAAATTTAAAAGCGCTTGCCAGTTTGTAAGGTTCACATAGAATTAGGAGGCTAGCATTTTTTTTTTTTTGCTTTTAAATTCATTTTAGACATTTTGTTTAATTATTGCATAGGCTGTTCTAGATTGTCGCAGTATGGAGGTAACATCAAGTTAGCCGTTCCCTGAGGCTGTCTAATGCAGTGGCCTCTGCATGGCTTTGTGTGTGTGTGCGATTCGAGAGAGAGAGATGGAAACACTAACCTCTACCCCTCCTCCTCTCCACCACACATCCACCTGAAGGCACTCCCTGCGGATGGACCAGGTGACTTGCAATTTGTCCAACGACTCTAGCAAAAAGAGGCTGATGGAGGACACACAGGACTGGCAACCTCGCACTGGCACCACCCAGTCCCGGTCCTTCCGAATGCTTGCCCAGCTCACAGGCACCGAGTTCAGTAAGTCAGGCAGAGGAGATCAGGGCGGGCACGGCTGTTCTGGTAAAGGCAGGGGGTGGGGAGGAGAGGCTTGAGCGAGTCTTGCACTCTAGACTATATCCACGGTCCCTCTTGGAGCGCCACGTAATGCGCTTGTGTTTTTTATAATGAACTGGCTGCTGTAATTGCAGCTCCAGGCTGTGTGTGTGGCACATTGGAGGAGAGTTTTCTCAGGGCTTTGGAGCTGACTAGCATACCATACTATGAAAAATAAAACAATGTTTCATAACATTGTAATTAATTCATTCTAGGACGGAGGCAACAGAAAGTTATGCAGTTATTATAAAATGATACTTCCCAGATTCTCCTTGCCTGGGGTGATGAAATGGAAATAAACTTAGGGAGCTAATCCAATCAGGAGACTGCTATGTACTCTCCATGCACATTAACATTGTGGATTTAACTGCACTGGATGTTTTAGACAGAACTCTCTCTTCTTCTTTTTTTTTTTTTTTTTTTTTTCCTCCATTCTGTAATACAACCTTGAAAAAAGCATGAAGGTCGTGTTAGATGGTCTGTTACAATACCAGAATATCTTGGTCTATAGATCACACTTTTTAAAATTGTGATACTGAGGTTTATACAGCTTTTGTGCTGTGATGTGGAGTGGAGTGGAGCAGAGTCTGGATTTAGTTTAGTCAGGCTGATTTCAAAATGGTGTTTTGGGGGGTGCTGACGCATATCTCTCCTCTCTCTTGGCCCTCAGTGCAGGATCCTGATGATGAGAACCTAAAAAGGTCCCGGTAAGCCGACTGTGTGTGTGCGTGTGCGTGCATTCAACCCTAAATACCCGTCCGACTTGGAAGTGTGCTTTACATTCAGTCGTAACTTGGATAGATTTGGCTGTTAAGGGTGGGCTAAAACCTTTTGTTAAATTAAACTAACATTTTGTGATGTTTGTGTGGCATCATAACCTATTATCTAGAAAACAATAGTTTGGTGTGTCTTTAAAATCCTAGAACTCTTTTGTATTTTTACTGAAACTCATCTGTTGCTGTTGGAGGTAATAGAGCTCGTTTTGTCCATTCGTGCTTACTGCTCCCTGTGGATGGTAGAACGACCCGTTCACCCAGTTGCATGCTTGAGAGTGGTAGACTGTCTGTCTTCTGCATCAGATTTCTGCAACACTTTTTCTCTCTTTGCCTTGTGTTTCTGTTTCTTTTTAATACTGTCCCTTTTTCTTTCTCCTGTCCCTTTTTTTCTTTCTGTGCTCACCTTCCAGGGAAAAGTTCCTCACAGAAATCAAGAGCCCGCGTTATGCCCGGCTGCGTGACTGGCACCACGAGCGCTCTGCCCGCTCCCTCAATATCTAAACCCGAGCGCTGCGCATTGACAACCACAGAACAAAAACACGTCTAACACAATTCATTAAAAAAAAAAAAAAAAAACCACATAGTCAGACCCGGGAGAGGATTGCAGTTTCACTCTGGCCTAGCTCCCCAGGCTAAGCAGACACCTGAATACTGAGCCCAACGACAGATACTCCTAAACAAGAGCAAGGAAATGTGATGAATTCGCTAGTCAAGTAGCTCTGCATCCCAGTGTAACGCACACCTGTAAGGAGTGCTGTAGCGCAGTAAGCTGTAATAAAGAGAGAGCTTTTTATGTGTGTGTGTTGTTTTTCTCTTCTGATTTTATCCTCTGGACACCTTTTGAATGACACTACCTGTTTTCACTCTCTGTATACTAAACAGTTTAGTTTTTATGTTTTCATTTGCTGGTCTTTCATCCTTGTGTTCTCCTTTTGGAAGACTAACTTGGTTTTTGATGCTCTTTTCTGCATTTACAAATACATGAACTATTCACAACTCCTGGATTTTTGAAAGCTTGGTTTGTTTATTTATTTATTTAATTTATTTTATTGGTGATTCAAATCCGATTTCTTACTGGGATGCCTGCGACTACACACTTGCCTTGTACAGTAAACTATGATTGATTTGTTTGCTTATTTTTACCAATAAACGTGTTGCCAGGTGAAGCCCTGGAGATTCCTGTGTTTTCGCAGTGCTTGTGGAAACCAGAAGCAGAGGCATCCTGTCCTCAAATGCACTATAGCAAAACAAGACTTTGATTACGCTGACACACGTCTTAAAAGGGCAAAGAATATGGATGTAATGAGCTATTCTTAGTATTGCATTATCACAGTCTGCAGTGGACCCTCGGTATCCTTCCACTAATCAAAGGGTCTCCTTATTTGACTGGCATTGGTGGCTACCGGCACTTTGTCTGTATGCCCACTCAGTTGTGGGTATGGTGGTCTGGCTTCCAGAGCGGACTTCCAGATCAACAGGAAAATGAATAATGATTTCATGTCAGACAGTTCCATATTTAATTTGAAAAGCTTGGTGCTTTTCATCGAAGGCATTGGGATTATACGGTCGAGGTCCTGCATTGCAAATGGTCTTTTTGTAGTTAATTAAAACACAGTCAGTTTGATTTTTAATGGTAAAGCGTTTCCCCCGAGTTGCTTTTCTAATACTGGCTGCTTTACATTCCCTAAAGGTACTGTAGCTTTAGATGCAGTCACGCACGCTTTCCTACCTTCTTGAGATGATTAAGCTCTGCGTGCAAGCGGGGGGGGGGGGGGGGGGGCATAGACAATTTGAATGCAAATAGACTGCACTCTGGCCCTTGGTCTTGTTAATATTGCATCTTTCCACTTTAAAATCTTGACAAGGGCTTAGTACAAGTTACAACACAGAAACAGAATTTAGTGTTGTCCAGAGACCTCTTAAGTGTGGCTTTGCCTGATGGGAGATGGGATCAGAACTTTAATGAGCAAGTTAATGAAGCTCGCAGTTCACTTCAGTGGCTAATGTAGCTGCAATAGGCATGTGTCGCTGTGGGGGGTGGGGATACAATTAGAGATGAACCAGGCATGCAATCTCCTTATCTTTTTAAGCTGCAATCTGGAAAATAGGAGGCAAGAGAATTTAGAATTGGGTGGGGAGAGCGGGAGCGGTCCTGGAGACTAAAGCACCCGTGTTCATAGACCAGGTAGAGCTTCTCCACTCTGCCCAGAAATGTACCTCAGCCCTGCCCTGGATGGGAATCCCACTGGTCCTGTTTGAGACCACGTGGTTGTTGGCCAGTAAGTCACTGGTTGCTGTACTATAGGCGGGATGAATAGAGATTTTCTCGCCAACTGTAACGCAGTGCAGCTGTCTGCCAGGTTAAAGCTGAGGTGTACGTCTTCATGTGAAGCTGTTTGTCATGCTACATCATGACAAACTTACGGAAATATGGAATGGGGTTTTCCAAACACAACTGCTGCAAATCACTTTTTTTTTTTTTTTAACCCCCACAAAACTGCATTTGCAGTTAGCTGAACACAGTGTGGTAACTCTGTGTGCCTGCGATCTCATTCTGGCAAAGCAAGGTGCGGTTTGTTAGCTGTTGGGGAGGAGGAAGCAGGGCTCTGCATGTGATTAGGCTTACCGCGGATTTCAGAAACAAATCCATTACAAACTGGCACTGAAAAACAAGCAGAGCCTCCTATCAGACTGTAACTTTCCATGTGCCAGAAGGAGAATGAAAGCAATCGCCCAAAACCAACCACATTATTTTCAAATCTGCAGTAATGTGGAAATATCACGTGACAAGTAGGAGCAGGTTTGTGCTTCTGAGAGAGGCAGTTCAGTGTTCCATGGCTTTATTTGACAATAAACCAGTGACAGGTACACGTAAGGACTGAAACATGATCCTTAAGAATGGCAGCAGTTCAATATAAGCAATGTTTCTCAGGTCTGTGCACAGACTAAGTGACGTGCTGTGTTGTGGTATTGTGTGGATGCTGGTGTCATTGTGAGGTAAGTGCTTTTTCACCTCGATGCACATTTTTATAAAAGTACACACATACAATGAATAAAGTTAACTTTAAGCAGGTGGCTGCAAGAAAAGTTTGCTTTGAGGAGGGAGCCTGTCTGTCAAGAACAGCGAGCTCCACACCAACCAACGCTTAATGAACTGAAGTGGAGTGCAGGCTTCCAGTGCCATTTGGTTTCTGACATTGTGATAGATTCAACAGAGTTTCAGCCACTGCGTTTCTTTGATTTTTCTGTACTAGACAGGAAACTTGATGGAACATGATAATTGATGTGATAATTATTGGTGCGCCCGTGTTGCCTGATTTAGCTGGCATTTTACAGTACAATATAAAGCCATTGGTGGCACGTGAAGTGATACTCTTCGGTTTTTATTCACAGCCACGAAGTGAATCAGTCTGCTGCCAAGACGGCATCCACTGCGGCAGCGGTTGACAAACCCCATGGCGGTCTGGGTAAGAGGCACTGAACAGCGAGACGCGTGCATTACAGGAGATCAATAACATGTCTACTCTGTTTGCACAAGACTCGGCTACACCTCACGGGCTTATTGAAGTTAGATCATTATTGCAAGCAGCAGAATGCAAAACACAAGACCTCTCTGCGTGCGAATGGACCGTGACATACAGCTGGTTTCACAGAGTCGGAGACACTAATCATGGACAACCTTACCTGAAGTAATATCATAAATGGAAAACACTCAATAACAATTCTAAGGTAAAACTGTAAGAAATGAAGTCCAGTGGACAAATGTTTTGGCTAGTGCCTTCTTCAGTGAACACTTTTACCTTCTAGTCAGTCCCAGATTGGTGCTGATCAGAGTTTGTGAAACTGGCTCATAGCCTTGTCGTACACACATATCTAATGCTATTTATATGGACGTTTTCAATGTAAAAAAATAAATAAAATAAAATTGTCTGTTCATCTGAAAAACTTGTACTGGGCATAAACAATAGGATTCAAACCCTTTTGAAACTCACCAGTGTGGCGAGACCTTTCCAAGCCCTACCTAATATACATGCCCCTATCTCTCCCTCCCCCTCAGCCAAGGCTCCCGCTCCTTCCTCAACCCCCTCATATCGCCCTCCTTGGATAACCGATCCAGGCTTCGCTGACCGCTACCGTCCCGACAAGACCAGCACAGTGCTGACCCAGCACAGCCAGCCGGCCCAGCCCACGCCAGTGCAGAACCGCAGCTCCATCATGCAGGCAGCGCAGCAGGCTCCCGAGGGCAGTGGAAGGACCCCGGTGTGCGGGCACTGCAACAAGATCATCAGGTAGGGCCTCAGACAAGCCTGTCGCTATCTATATATATATATATATATATATATATAATATGAAAAAATGAAACCAAGTCTCCGTTCACTATTGTAGTGTAACCAGACTGAGTTCTAGGATCAGGATCCCATGTCATGCAGTCTCCACTGACTGTCGCTGTCTCTCTGTGTTTTGTCTGGGTTCCTATGCAGAGGCCGATACCTGGTGGCACTGGGCCGCTCCTGGCACCCCGAGGAGTTCACGTGCTGCCAGTGCAAGGTGGTGCTGGAAGAGGGAGGCTTCTTCGAGGAGAGAGGCTCCATCTACTGCACCAAGTGCTACGACAGCCGCTACGCACCCAACTGTGCCAAGTGCAAGAAGACGATTGCTGGAGTGAGTGCACGCCCCAGTTCATTAAGAATTCATCAGCCTATCTGTGTGTGTGTGTGTGTGTGTGTGTGTGTGTGTGTGTGTGTGTGTGTAAAACTGTACTGATCCAGGAGATCTTTGGTTGCAGACCCATCAGTGGTAACCTGGTGACTATTTTTTGTCTTGATATCCCATCTCATGTTCCTGTGACAGTGCAAGAAGCGTGAATGAGCAACAACAGACCTCCTGGACCCAGAAAATAGATGGGGATATGAAATTCAGAAGGGGTGTTGGGAACCTCTTTTAACCCTAGATGCATGCAATCATCTGTGGGGCTGCAATTGACTGAACTGCCCCTTCTCTCTGCCAGTATGTCTGTGCTGTAACGTGTGCTTGTTTGCAGGAGATCATGCATGCCCTGAAGATGACCTGGCACGTGCAGTGCTTTGTATGCGCTGCCTGCAAGGCCCCGATCAGGAACAAAGCCTTTTACATGGAGGAGGGGGAGCCCTACTGTGAGACAGGTGAGTCACAGCCTTGTGCCAGCTCAGGCTCCGTGTAATGATAAACTCCGCTTCATTGTCTTTACGACAGCACAAAAAAGAGTGCATAGAAGCCGGCTGGTATCTAAAGACTTCAGACAGCTACTGTTATCACCCAGGCGGCCTGCCAGTCTTCTCTGTTTTATTTTGCCTTTTCTTAATGCCTGTATTTTTGTAAATTTGGGACATTTTTATAAAGTGAAAAAAAAAAAAAATCCTTTGACTTGCAGACTACGACAAGATGTTTGGTACTAAATGCAGTGGCTGTGACTTCAAGATCGACGCTGGAGACCGCTTCCTGGAGGCGCTGGGCACGAGCTGGCATGACACCTGCTTCGTCTGCGCTGTGAGTCCTGCAGGCTGCTTCTCTTCAGTGTGTTTGTAGGAAGATCGACGTTCAAGGTCACGGAGGCAATCTCATGCTGTTTGTTGAACCCCATTACAATGAATGTTGTTATGGCAAATGACCCGTCCATAAAGTATTTATTAAAGGGGCTGCATTGTAATAAAATATCCTGTGCTATGAAATTCAGTTTTCTTTTCTCTTGTCTTTTTGTTTTCCCAGATCTGCCAGATTAACTTGGAAGGGAAGACCTTTTATTCGAAGAAGGACAAGCCCTTGTGCAAGACCCACGCGTTTTCACATGTCTGATCTGAGACACACACACACACACACACACACACATTCACACTCAAGCTGAACACTACACAGAAAAAAAAACACAACCCCAGACAAAGCTACACTAACACCCTTTTCCTGCTTCAACTCTCTCTCCCTCCCAAGCCTTGAGACGTGAGCTGGGCTCCAGGTATCCGCCCCAAAAACAACTCCTGTGGAAGGCTGTGTAGGCAGCTGTTACCAGTGGATGTTCTCGCAAGGAGGGCTCTGTCTTTTCAGCAGTTTTATAAGGGCAAGCTAGTTGAGATGTTACAGATTTCCAGCTCCACGCATGCTGCAAGTTAATATCCGTTCTTTTTCAAGTGTTTATTCCAGTATTCACACGTGTGTCTAGGAAGGGTGAGTTCAAGGGCGAGGCTACCCGTACGGCTCCTGAGTCCTTGATTTGCTTTAACCCTTTGAGAATTAGCATGCTTGGATTGTACAGAGGCTGCATTTCTGTAAAAAGGCTGGGGGGATATCTGTTACTACTACTACTACTGCTGCTGCTGCTGCTGCTACTACTACTACTGTACTCGTCCTTTTCAGCTTTTACAGGGTCGTGCTGTCATAGAAACAACGCTCTGAGTGAGCCAGGTCTCGACCGGTTTAAACAGAATTACAGGACTGAAGGTCCAGCATCAGTTCATTGCATCAAAATCACCAGGGTTGTGAAAAAGGGATACAAAAACAACTGAACATATTACAAAGAGTATTGTAAAATGATTATAACTATTTTTGTATTTTTTTTTATATATTAATGTACTGTAATGGTGTTTACAGATATCAGCAATGCAGTTGCATGTGAAAGATTCTCTGATGGTGTATCATACTGCATACACTGCTCCAAAACAGTGAGCATTTAATATGTCACCTCGTGATATCTCTTTAGTGGTTCAGAGCCGTGTATATGAAGGGGCAGTGCTTTCTTCCATGTCTCAGACCTGCCCGAGAGGAACCGCTCTGTTGGTGTGTGAGGGAACAGTTCAGTTTCCATGTCTGTCTTTAGGATGGACTTCACTTTCATTGCAACGGCTGGTTTCACAGAGCCAGATAAGCATTAGTCTTGAACTTCCTTACCTAAGGAAACCAGACACCAGTGTTTTACCTCTTTAATGTGCTTCTGTATCTGCCTCTGTTAAGGTTCGTAGGTCACTGCCTCTGATACATAGATGGGGTTTGTAAAACGAAGGCTGTTACTTCAGAGACTGTCTGAAAAGCGTGCTGTACTGCTGTGATCGCAGACACAAGCGTGCTGTACTACTGTGATCGCAGACCCAGGTTTCCTAACAAATCCTGTCTCATACCACCACTGCTTTTACACACCGCTGTGTATGGAATAACAATGTTGTGCAAGTGCCAGTCGACTCTCTTATTTGGATTACTAGCCATGATCACGTGCTTTCAGAGCTGTGCAAGGAGCAAGCAGGCATTCCTAATGAAGTGTTTAAACAGACAGGAGTATTTGTATTTATCCCTGGGACCTCGAGCTGTGCTTGCTGGCGATTTGCTGTGTAATGGAATGTGGGTCTGAGTGGGATTCTGAAACTTTGTGTTTACAACTAAGCATTCTTATTTATGCCAGGTTCAGGGAGGAAAGGTGCTTAGCTTTTGACAGGGTTGCATGTTTGGAAAAGAGAATTCCTGCTTGCGCCAAAGAAACGGGACGGTCTTACTGTTTCGATTCTCGTGCCCACAGAATAGCCTCTACCATTTTACTGTTGTGTGTTTTCATTTATTTCTTATAAAAATATTAATCTATCTGTTATGTTTGTGCCTTTTTTATGCTTTTATATTGTATACATATGCATTTTCTTAAAAAAAAAAGTTTCAAACTGCTGTATTCATAATTCTATTGCAGGCCTCAATGTTAAAATAGTTTTGATAGAGAATGTTACATTTAAGATGCTCGTCAATAAAATTACACAAAGCACAGTATCCTACATGTGTCTTCTCTTTATGACCTGTGTTTTAAAAAAAATGTATTTGTGTACATTAAAGTAATCCTTTGGATATTTACACATGCAAATATATTACTGATGAATAGTTACTGTTACAACATTCATAGTACAGAACAATATTGGCAAACTGGCATTCTAAACCTGTTCTCTGTAATAATCCAGCTGGAAAATGAATAACTAGCTTTTACAGAGACTAGGGGTGTTACTGAATATTTCTGCTGGTATGCATGAACATATTGGATAACTCGGCACAGTGTTTAACAATATATAATTTATTTACATCCATTTCAGTTTAAATTACTATACATACCTTTCAGAAATTGAATAAATATATACATAAGGCCAAGTAAATACTTGAATGCACTTAGAAACGAATTTTCAAAATTCTACCCACAAATCCATAGTTTTTGACAACATGTAATTTACATTGACAGAAGAAAAAAAAAAAATCTGAATAGTACAATTGCATAAGCGCTGTGGCATTTCATAAATACAGCATTTCTGAATCACGTGAAGGCAAGAGAAAAACATTAGAAATGACATTTACAAATACCAGAAATTTTATTTCTTCATTTTCCTTTAAAAAAAAAAAAAAAGAAAGAAATAACACTACTCAAACACGGTGCAGCTTTTTCACACTCCGTACACTGAGCAGACGAGAGGGTTTGAGAATGAAGTCACTGATAGAACTGAAACGCTCTTTCTAACAGAAGATAGATGATGTTTATTCTGTGTATTCTTAGTTTTGCTCGGCTGTCTCCGTACAGCGTGGCAGATAAAAACAATGACAGAAAGGGGGCTGGATTCTAAAGCAAGGGCAAAGTCTGCCCGCTTCCATTTCAGACATTGAATTGCTCCTATCTGCAAACAAGATGTTTATAATGGATTGTGGTTTTCACATTAGTTTCAAACTCAGGCCATTTTTCTGTAAGGCAAGGTGGAGTAGAAGCTCCCCAAAATAGCTTCAAATTACATTATTATATTTAATTGTTTTTAACTACATTTTCACAATCATTCTGAATGGGTCTTACTGCAGTGACTCTGTGTGTGTGTGTGTATATATATATATATATATATATAAATATATAAATATAATCTCTTTCATCTGAGCTGCTCTTTTCTGTTTGTCTACCATAGACACATTTTACATACAGTAGAGTAGACAAAATGTCTTTATAGAAGTAATCTAGCAAAGATCTAATTTGAATACAAGTAACCGGTCATTTTTAAATAATAAAGAATAGAAATTTGATCTACGATTATATTGACGATGATGATGGAGTAGAAGATCTATTTTTTGGGATGTTTGGGAAACTGATCCCGGAGGTAGCACCCAGTAATGGTAATAATTCTATTAGAAAATAGTCTGTGTGTGATATTGGCTACATGGTCTGGGCTGTACACATAACATGTTAATTGTGTAAATACACGGCTATGTGTTGGAGAGTGTAGGCACTTACTAATATGTGCTGGTCTAGCAACCGAAACTGAAGAGCAGCCCTACAAGATCCTAAAACAAAACAACAAAAAGCCATCAAATGTAATATCTGCAATAAGAACCACACAGAATGCCTGCAACTATAACAGAAACAATAAATACATAAGATTGCATTTGAAGCTACTGTCTCTGCAAGTGCCCCATGCCAGACTGAAGAGCGGAATGAATCACAGCACACGGAGGCTGGGTGACACACTTTGCGCTCTCTGTTTCATCAGCTCTGTGTTTGTATGCAGGGAGAGTAAATGCTGTCATCAGCCGCCTGGTCTGTAAACATTCATTAGCGATGGCTTGCCTTCTCATTGCTCAACTCAAACACGAACGCTTTCTGTGAAAAAACAAATCATTTGTTTTATGGGGGCAATCTGTTTTCCTAACTCTGACTGCACTATTACAAATGAAGTTAAAAAGGTACAGCAATGTCAGAATAGAAAGAAATGAACTGGCTATGGATCCCCCACCCTGTGTTTGCAATGGGTTTTATATCCAGGATAAAACAGTTTGTAGTTCTGACAGCTGCAGTGTCAGTAAAAATGGAACTAGAGATGATTTTGAGTTAAAAAAACAACAGATTAAAAAGTAAATATTTCACATATTCAGCAGGACATCTGTGTGTTTTGTGAGATTAAAAACCAAAAATAAAAAAATGTTATGTTTTAATTTGCAATGATAAAAGCATACATTAAACATCCTTTGTAACTACCTACCCAGAAGCAGCAGGTTGTGCATCTGTTAGCACAGGCGTCAGCTAAACACTTTGGCTGCTCATTTTGGCCAGGCCCTGCGTGTTTGTATTGTAAATACAGCCTCCCTGTGTACGTACACCTGGGAGGTAATATAAAGCCAAACTGAATTAATGGTTGAAACATGTATCTTTGGACCAGGAGGCCGTCATTTCTTCAAAATCTGCCGTGAAGAAAGTCAGTCTGTCCTACCAACCTCTGCCTTTCTCCTGCAGTAACACATCAAGGTATCCTAGCTGCATGATTACTGTTCTTCTGACTAACTGTGCGACTGGGGATGTGATCTCTTTATAATATCCTCCTTAAATAGAGATCTGGGTTTTATGCCAGTGTCGTTCTGGTGGCAAAACTGCGATTTTTTGGCATTTAAGAGTTAAGGCATGCCACTCCTACTGGATTTGTTTTGCTGTTTATTAAAGGGAAACAGACTTTCTCCTCCTCACCCCAGCAATCACTGGAACTGCCTGTGCCTCAGATCACCACAGCGGTCCTTGACAAGCATCTCGTCTGCGCTATGCTGTGTAATATTGTACAAAAAAAAGAAAAAAAATGAGCTGCCAAGCAGCTCTTTACTGAAGAGAAACCGTTCAAAGATGGACATGCCTCGATATCGTCTGTATCGGTACAGACTAAGAGAAACAAAACCATTTTTTTGTTGTTTTTTTGGCTCCACACAAATGATCCACGAGGGGTGGATTAAAATGAGAAAATACAGCACTGCTTTGTGACCCAGTTCTATGGTGACATTCAACCACATTCCAGCTGCATGGTACACACACAGTAAATATCATTTGAATAAAACAGAACTTAAAAGCAGTGTGTTTGGGACGTGTGCTCCTACACGTGGAAGTCAGTTTGAACAGCGCCATGGAACAGGGTTAGGGTTAGGGTTAATTCTAGCCTTAACCCTAAACCTGACCCAATCCAGCTAAGCACGGCCAAATCACAAAAAATAGATTCCTCAGTGCTGTATCCACTTGAAAACAATCTGGTTAAGCCTACCTAGTGAGATGCCCTTTTAAAACAACCTCCTGAACGCACAGGAGAAATTTAAAAGTTTTGCTCCAGCCCCATTAGTGAATGTATAAAGATGACGGTGCCTGCTGTCCGGGGCTCGCAGCCAGATCAAATCACATACGGCCTCGGCTTCATAACTGAACCCCTCCCAGTTAAATGGAGACAAAACACATTGTTAGAATGGTTTGGCCGACCCATTTCCTGTTTCTGTTTTCCCAATGTCTGCCATGCAGCTGCATAGACTCCACTGGAAAATGTGATGGGCGATAACAGTCTACTAGGATATCCTATGTTAAATACAGTTGGAATCATGAACCCATAACTAAATACAATGTCCTCTTGATTAAATTAACCACACCGCTTGGGGATCTCTGGAGCTGAACACCCACGACAGACCCTGAGAAGCAGCACCGGTTTACAATTCTCCAGGACAGATCCATGGAGGCAACATAATAAAAAGTCACCAAGAATGCACACTAACACTGTTCCACTGACTTGACATAAGATGGTGCTGTTCAGGATCTTGTGAGTGAAGGCTCACCTCACTCTCCAGCTCTCCTGGCTGGTAGAGACCCCCTTGATTGATTAAAATCGACAATTTTGCAGGTACAGGTCTAGGGGCGGAACAATCTGATTTGAGCTGCTTATATTAAAGCTTTTTCAAAAAGTAGCTCCAAAAAAGTACCAAATAATAAATTATATAAAAAAAAATTAGACACATTATAAAATACATATGCCGTAGTTGATCAGCAGTCCACAAGTAGAGTCACACAGTCACAGATTGAAATATTCATTTTGTAAATGTGGCAACGCGAAGGAGTTCCCTCGATTCAATATTTTGTTCATGGCAAGTGATACCAGTACTGACCAACTTTGGCCGTCCATCTGTCCTGCCCAGACACAGGAGGAAACCTGTTCTAGGACTGACCAGGTGAAACCCGACACTGTTCACATGCACACGCACCCACTGCCCTCTCCTTCACTAGCAGTCACACACGCACTCACTCGCTGCCCCCTCCCTCACTAGCAGTCACACACGCACTCACTGCCCCCTCCCTCACTAGAAGTCACACGCACTCACTTGCTGTCCCCTCCCTCACTAGCACTCACACACACACTCACTCACTGCCCTCTCCTTCACTAGCACTCACACACGCACTCACTCACTGCCCTCCCCTTCACTAGCACTCACACACGCACTCACTCACTCGCTGCCCTCTCCTTCACTAGCACTCACACACGCACTCACTCGCTGCCCTCTCCTTCACTAGCACTCACACACGCACTCACTCGCTGCCCTCTCCTTCACTAGCACTCACACACGCACTCACTCGCTGCCCTCTCCTTCACTAGCACTCACACACGCACTCACTCGCTGCCCTCTCCTTCACTAGCACTCACACACGCACTCACTCGCTGCCCTCTCCCTCACTCCACAGGCACTAGCACTCCCCGTCCGTCACCAGGAAGATCATGGCCTCCTGCTTGCCGATCTCTGCCATCACACCTGCCAGCTGGTTCAGGTTGCCTCTGTGGATGTGCTGGGACTCCCACAGGTCCAGGATCGCCGACGTGGGGCTGGCTTTCGACGCAAAGAAGTTTAGGTGCCTGCCAGGGAGGAAGAGGAACCGCAAAGAGAGAGATATGTTAGGATAGGGTTGCCATGTGACTCCATGTACACTTGGACAGTTTGGGACAGTTCAGGCTTTTCAACTCACATCGCAAGGCATCCTGGTACGTTTTACCTGTCACGGGTACCTTTCACAGTAGGACTACACTTACCAGAATGCATTGGGGGGACTGTCTCAAACTGTCCTAGGTATACGTGGAGTCATATGGTAACCCTATGTTAGGACTGTCGCTGGAACAAGAGTGATGTTAGCCTCCATCTAATAGGACGGCATTCTTAATTTTCTGTATTTCTCATCAGTGTTCGGTCACTAGATCAAAATCCAGGGCAGCTCTGCAAAGTCTGCTTTGACAAATGGAAGATGAATGGTTCCAGACCTGCATTAACCACAGCTGGGACGGCTTGTTGGGTCTAATGGCTTTTCTAATGGCTCCCCCCCCCCACCTCCCCAGTCATTTCATTAGATTCTCAGCAGCGCTGAAGAGGCATCTCTGCAAGCTGAATTTCTACACCAAGCACTCTTAACAAGCAATCCCTGCCCTGCGCCTCACTAAATCTGGAGGCGCCCTGGAATTCAATGCACTGAGACTGTCAGCGCTGGCTGGATGATACAATGGGGTCTATACAACTGAAATCAAACTACAAGCCCTCTTTAAATCATGACAAGGGGACACCAGAGAGACGGAAATGCACTGACAGACGAGATAAAAGTGCCTGTGTCTGGATACGCCACTGTACAGAACACATCAAACCCTGATTACTCTTCTCTAGTCTGTACAGGTGAATAAATGAATAGGGCAGGTGAGAGGGGGTGGGTGCGGCCCTACCTGTCAAGCTGCAGTCGCTGTGCCAGCAGCCTCCAGTCAACGCCGCGTGGGCAGGGGGCGTCCAGACTGCTGCAGATCTTCTGTCGGATCAGGTAGGGGATCTGGAAGGCGCTGGGGCCGGCGAGCGCTGGGGCACTGCTGTCTGAGCATAGGAACTCTGAGTCCAGGGGCCTGCTGTCCTGCATAGGGAGAGGAAAGAGGAGGGAGAGGAGGGTTGAGATACAGGAGGGAGAGGAGGGAGGAGAGAGGAGAGAGAGGGGAGAGGAGAGGAGGAGGGAAAGGGGAGAAGAGGAGGGAGAGGAGAGAGGAAAGAAGAGACAGAGGAGGGTTGAGATACAGGAGGGAGAGAAGAGAGGAGAGAGGAGCATTGAGATACAGGAGGAAGTGGAGAGAGGAGAGGAGAGGAGAAACAGGACACTTGATAGTCCTGTTCTCAGTGAACCAGCAGGAGGGGGGCATTCAGGTCTCAGTGTGTTGTCCTACTCAACTTCATGCAGAATATCACTACCTGCAAAGAGTTATAGAGCTACATGTGTCAAGTTTTGAAGCAGTACCCCCATAAGCTCCCTGTGTACTCTCCTGTGCCCTTCAGACCGTAGCTTTTCAAACAGCCAAATCAATCCTTGGCAGGAGAAAGGAGAAATGGAATATTGCAGACTGAGACATCCGATTGGAAAACAAATAAACTTCACAGACTTTTTACTTATTTTTTTAAATTCTGCAGCCTGAAGGAAATTAAGTTTCCAGCCGTGGTAGTAAAATAAATAAATGAATGAATGAATTAAAAAGACATTGATCTGAAACTCGGTAAGGTTGAAGAGCTCGTCCTAATGAACCCAGGGAAGTGAATGCGATGGGACTGTTATCGATAGGAGCAGGTAGGCAGTCGGCAGCTTCAATCTGAGGCGGCTTGCATCCAGGAAAGGTTTTTTTTTTTTTCTTTGTAAAGAGCTGATGTAAATCAATGGGTCCTGGCCTTGATAAACGTGTCACATGAAAACGCAAACAGCCGCTGGCAGTATCGGAGTGCAGCAGGGCTGATGGCTCCTGAAGGGTGCAGCTTCCCCAGGTTGAGCATCGTCTAGACGGGAGCTTTGCACACACTGCGAGCTTCAGTACGCATTACTGGTTACTTCTGCATCACTGTTCTGCTGCCCTTTAATACAACACTAGTGTGGGCTTCCTGACAGCCAACCCTTGCCAGGACTTTCTAGCAAAGGAAATGTACACATACATATATATATATATATATATATATATATATATATATATATATATATATATATACACATATACACATATACACAAGTGGGTTGGCTTACTCAGGTACAGCACAAGGCTACACTCATAAACACAACCTCTGCTCTTAAACAGCCTGTGAACAGTTTGCAGGCTAGAGCTCTACTCAGGCAAACAGGGGATTGGCTGGATTGCATTGTGCTCCTTCAATGGCAGTTTGATAGAATGTATCTGTTCTAACAATCGATTGGCTCATGGTCCTGGCTGGGATTCCCCGGCTGTAAAGGGGTCAATACAGGAGGTCTCCTCCCAACATTGCTGTATTACTGGGAGTCAGGGACTTCTTGTTTTTTTTTTTACCCACTCCTCCTCTTTTGTAAAAATGGCAGTTATTGATTAGGTGCCATTTTCTCGCCACTAGCTTTCTTTTCTGATTTTGTTCCTGGAGATAAAAAGAAATAAGAAAAATCGTAGCTGTGATTGTCGAGACTGATTGTCACGGAGTCTCCGTGGAGGCGAGTTGCCCTCGGCACACACCTCGCTCGGGGCTCAGCCTTTGCTGACGCTGCAAGGGCTGCACTTTAATCAGTAAATATATTACTTTCATTAAATGACTCTTTATTGCATATTGATCCCAAATTGATGTTCTAAAAAGGGCAGATTCCCATGGATATTTCAGCCTGCACAGTGGAAATAGAAACAAGGTCTCCAGAATCCGATGCCCTCAGCTGTAAGCACTAAGCCACACCGTTTCGTGACGGGAGTCTCCAGCCCCTGCTCAATCCAGGCTCTTATTTAATGCTTTGTAAAGCTCTTCCATTCAGTTCCAGCTTCAGCTTCCTCTAAACTAAAGGCTCTTCCACACCAGACACATCTTCCGACGTGTTACTGAGTTTCAATCCCGATTCACCCAGACAATTCACATTGCAGTATTGGTGAAGGCTGTGCTGGTGATTTACTGAAATCCAACACGTCCCAGCCTCAGTGTTGACATCTCACCTGCAATGTCTTCAATTTAATGAAACAACCAACAGCTCAATCCCTTCAGAATGGACGGTGCCAGCTCAATCCCTTCAGAATGGACGGTGCCAGCTCAGTCCCTTCAGAATGGACGGTGCCAGCTCTGTCCCTTCAGAATGGACGGTGCCAGCACTGTCCCTTCAGAATGGACGGTGCCAGCTCTGTCCCTTCAGAATGGACGGTGCCAGCTCTGTCCCTTCAGAATGGACGGTGCCAGCTCTGTCCCTGCCCATGTCAGATGAGAAGTGCTGCTCACAGACTCTCCCAAAGACTCTCACGAGTCATTTTCTTATTGAGTCCCTTCAAATGCAATTCTCGCTACTTTTGTGCCACGATTTTGTATTCCTTTCAGGTCATTTTCATTTGCCCTTGGGCCCTTTGCTAAATAGGGTTTCAGTTCAGTGCCTTCTTCACTACCCAGATTCATTACAACTCTTACATTTTTTTTTACGTTGCTAAATAATGTCCCCCTGTGTTAATTAAATCTCGCAGCGTCGTTTCACACAAGGAAGGCATGGCGGGTGGGAGTTACTCTTCCGGGCCGCTCGGGGGCGCCCTCACCCACCTTGGCGATGTTGAAGTCGATGCTGAAGCTCTGCCCCTCCCCCTCCACCTGCCACACACAGAGCCTGCAGGCCAGCTCGCACGTGCTCAGGCTGATCCGCTCCAGCGTGAAGGTGCAGTGCAGACTCCGCTGAGAGCCGCTCCAGATGTGATAAAACGGGATTTCCTGAAGCGAGACAACCAATCACAGGACAGGCATACTAATTAGGACTCATACCATTCAGCAGCACATTGCTTTTCCGTACTGTTTTTAAAGTGCTAATATAATGCAACTAATTGCCATTGGCTCCAGGCTTGACAGCAATATTTTACTTGATAACTGCCATGTGTTTGAATAAGTCCATCTATGTAATTTCGACCTGATTTATGCTGGAAAGAGGCGTGCACAGCTCCCATAACGTTAAGAATTTACCTTCACAAGTTAGAATACAGCACTTGCACAGTAATTTGGCCCAGATCTTAGTTTAGCATTAAAAAGATGCTCTGAAATCAAATTATGAGACCACTGCAATCCCCAAACCAGCCTCTTAGATAGTTCACCTTTTATTGCATTATTCCCTCAACTCAAATTCACTTTGCCTACTATAATAGGCAAGTCATTTAAATGAAAAGTTAATTGGTTTGCTTATATAAATGAAAATTAAGAGTCTCTTTAAAAAGGTCATTAAGGAGGAAAACAAACAAAGAACTTCTCTACTTTATTTGCCATTCATTACTCTTTATTCTCCTCATTAATTTGAAAGGGAAAACATTAGGGGGAAATGTTAGGAGTCGGTTTGCGCTGACAGGGTGTAGTCAACAGGGGGAGCTGTTGGGACTGTCTTGGCTAAATTCGGCTCTTTAAATAAGTGCCATGAGACAAACAACACTTTCAAGTCAATTAATGGTGCGTTTACACTGGCTGTTTTCAGGACGGCTTTGGGCCATCTCAGGTCTTTTTTCTGCAGTGTAAACGCACACAGCCGACTCTCAGCTGTCCTAAAAACTGCCAACTAAAGACGTGGCTCAGTGCCAGCTTAGGTCGGTCCGAAAGGCAGTGTAAACTCACCGGACTTTAGGACGGCCCACGCATGACGTGAGTGCCACTCGGCTCCTCCCCCACAGAATCTAAACAGGAAGAAGCTGCAGTGCCGTTGCAGCGTCACAAACAGAGAATAACGACTTGAGACACACGCGTCCTGAATATTTGAATTTATTAACTGTTTATATTGGGGAGTATTTGTAAATATCTACGTTTTATTATTAAGTTGTCCATACATTGAGCTATGTAAACTTTTGACGATAAGTTTTTTGCTTTGTTAAACAGGGGCAGACGCCGGTGGACGTCAAAGAAACAAAAGTGTAATATTTGAGTATATCGGTGAGAATTATTTTAAAAAATGCTATCAAAAATAATTCTATACAAAAACTATCCTGGATTGTGTTTTTCCCAGTTATTTTATTGTAAACCACTTAATTATTGGTTTAGTTTCAAACACGCTTTAACACACTTTTTGTTGTTTGTTTTTATTGTTAT
Source organism: Acipenser ruthenus (assembly GCF_902713425.1). NCBI lineage: Eukaryota > Metazoa > Chordata > Actinopteri > Acipenseriformes > Acipenseridae > Acipenser > Acipenser ruthenus. The sequence goes on from NC_081210.1 coordinate 29,270,366, forward strand.
TTAAATAAATATTTTGATTGTATAATAATTACAAACAATTTAGATAGTGTACTTATATAACAAATTATTATTATTATTATTATTATTATTATTATTATTATTTATTAATTTGCAGTAGTAGTATTTGTAACAAGGCTAATTTGAAAAAATAAAATGTGTTAACTGCAATTGTATACAGTAAATGTTTTTTCTCCAGTATTCCTGTGGCTGCTAGAATGGGAGTATTGAACACCTAGCTGAGCCTTGGAATAGGCAGAGCTGAAAGATGTATTTCCTAGCCTTTAGAGCTGTGTTTTGGGTTGAGTGAGCTGACTGTTTGGCCTGTGCAGCCTGAGAAGAGTTGTCAAGCTGTCTAACTCTGGCCAATGGAAATGGTCCTGCTGAAATAATCTGCTTGTCTGATTCGGGTCTCACACTTTTCTGCCCAAGTCTAAAGGCAGAGTTGCCTCTATTTTCACTCCCACCAGCGGGAGTGGCGACAGCGTACCTGGTATCCCGCGAGGAGCTTGCTTCTCCAGTGTGCGAGGGGCATGTCATGAATGGAGAGCCGCAGGTTGTGGTAGCTGTCTTTAAAGAGAAGGACCTGAGGTTCGTCAATGAGGCGTCCGCCCAACTGCCTCTCCACTTGCATCACCTCCTGCACACATAACAGAAACAAGAGAGTTAACAAACCAAAACAACAAACAACAAAAATCAAGCAATCACTTTATTTGGAAGTGTCTGGGTTGGTTTGATGTTATAAATACAAAACACAAATTCCAAAGTTAAAGCTTAACAAAGTTGTAAATAGAACTCTCGAAAATATACAAAATAACATCCCCTGTTTTTAATCTCCTTGCACTTGTACACCAATCAAAATCCCAAATCAGGCACTTTTCATTAAGATGAAAGAACGCACGTCTGCCTGGAATTAAATATGCTTTTAATATATTAGCAGCTGCCTGATTGCTTTTTCTTTGAGGGCGTTTTACCAAATGACCACCGGATAAGACACTTCTCCATTTGGCACTGCTTAAAAGGACTAAAAGCTAATGCATTCATGTAGTAAATCTTACCTTGAGCCAACTGCTATTTAGTGCTTGTGTCCAATTACTGGTTATATAGCAGAGACACGTGATCACATGACTGCCTCATGATAAAAGCAACAAGGTCAGGCTTTTTATATTTAAACAGTGAAGCGTTACTAAAGAATGATTTGTGGTTGGACGTGTGACACCTAGGGATTCCTTTCAAGTAGGACAGAGGGACTCAAATAAAAACCAGGTGAGCACGCCAAGGCCACTATGCATGCTGCGCTGGCGGGACCAAGGGATTAACGTTCTGGTGTCGAAGACACATGGGGTTAGGTGTAGGGTCTCTGATAACGAATTAGCAGCTCAGAGGATGGGATTACCTGCTTAGAAACAACCCTCATTGGTAAACTGGATTGTTGGAAGAGCAAAGGTTACTTGGTGCACTGCATTTCCAGGTGAAGAACAGTATTTAGAGGATGAACCTGGACAAAGCTTCCTCACCAGTGCCAGTCACCCACGCTCAATCATGGGGGTGCTAGTTTTGTTGGTGAGGCCATCTGCTCGACAACAAGTAAACAACTCCTGTGCAACAGCAAAGACTAATGCAAACAATACTCGATTCTGCAGGACCGAAAACTATTACAAGAATAAAACAGGAACTGCAGTGAATTGAATCCTGGTTCTTACTTTAGTAACTGTTATTCAAAGTTATTGCATTAGTGGAAAGTTGCCAGAGTTCCAAATAAGATGACTAATAACTACTTCAACTTATTGGTTTGACAAATTACTCTGCGTTAGAAAACAGGTTTCACTGCTGAATAAAACAGAACCAGGTTTAAATGAATATGTATTTATAGGTATACACCTACACAGACATCCTGAAAAAGATCAAATTTTGTTCCTGTACAATTTGATCCTCTTTCTAATCCCTTGTGCAAAAATCAGATTCGCGAAAACCTTACAGGTTAGACCTCAAATCAAGACGGAGACCCACTCAAATTCCACTTGCACTGAGGAGCGACTGCAATGGCCGAGGCCAGCAGAGCAAAAAGAGAAAAACAAACCAAAACAAAAAGTGTGACATTTCCGATCCACGAGGCAGCCTCTTGTAAAACAAGCTCAGAGCTGATCCTACTTGAAATATTCATGAGATCAGCCCTGAAAGAGCCTTGCATATTGAGAATGCAAAGACCGAACACTCTCGATTCCCAAACGCTCCTTATCAAAGACAATAACATTAATATTCACCCATCTCAATTCGGAGATGAAAGACTACCCTGATGGGATACAGTGCCTGATGAAGGGGGGAGGAGGGGGGGGGGGGGGGACTACTCAGGAACTGGCACTTGTAAAACCTGTACTGCTGCCACAGCGCAGCCTGCAGGCCAGTTAGAGTCACAGCTCTCCTTAACTGCAGACAGATAAAAGAAAATGTGAAATGGTATACCGAATCTATGCTATAAATATGTGGTTTTGTTTATGTGAAGCTCAATGACTGGTGCCCATAAAAAGCAGGGGTGTCCAATCACGGTCCTGGAAGGCCATTTCGCTCCAGGTTTAACAGGTCATGAACTACGTCAGAGTTTGGGTGGTTTTTCATTGGTTCAATTAAACAACTTGGAACAGGTTTGGAACAAAGACCAGGAGTAGAAGGGTCTACTGTGGCCACCCCTACACAACTCTCGTTGCCTCTACAGTTTCAGCTTAGGAGTGTGGTCCAGCCACCAAGCAACACTGCTTCCCAGGCAACATTTCACTGGCTTTATAAAACTACACCACAGTCCATGGTAGATGGTTCAAGGGTCACCAACCAACAGACCTGAGAATCTGTGAATGATGTCTATCCAACACCTCGTGGTATAAGCTGCTGTCCATCACTTCTACACAGCACGCTGTAATGGCAACTTCATTCACTGATCTCTTCATGGGGCATTCCTGAACAGCTCAGTAGCCTACTCAAACTCTCTCCACCTCTTGAAGAAAACTTGCATCCTTCATCCAGTAACATTAATGAATGACACATACGATCAACCCTGTGTGTTTATGACAATGCTACTCCTGCTCCTGGTGAATTTAAGTTTAGGGTTTAATATTAGTAAGTCTTATAACTTGGTTACATAACTGCATGATGAGCACATGCAATGAATATTAGAAAAAGTTAATGTGAAGAAAAGCTTTGTGCTAAATGAAGCACAGAGGATTACAGAGGATTTAAAAGCAAAAAAAAAAAGTTTATAAGTTTTGTTAAACTTTGCTTGTCATGGTTTTTGTAAATACTCAAACAATAACGCTGTCAATTGTTCCTCCCAGTGTTTTCTTAATTCTAATTAAACTTTTAAAGGTCTCTGTTCGTTCCTAATGACAATGCAATAAATCAGAAGCCCAGCATTCAGAAATTGGCTCTGAGCACTCTGCTAATCCCCAATGTAATTCACCTACTCCTCGATGAAAAGCCATTACCTATCCTTTTGGACAAGGTATTAACAGGTAAAAGCTGTTTTGTTTTGTTGGAAATGGAGATGACTGACCTCAGGGGAGGCAGTGCGTTGGGAACAATGATTTGTGGAAAGTACATTTATTTTTAGACGCCGGCAAGGCATCTCCGCCTTGCCAGCAATCCATAAGACTGGGAGAGAAATCTGGTCTATTGCACTGCTGCTTCGATTGCTCTGCACAACACCTAACTGAAGTTAACTTTCAGTGCTCTTGTGTTTAACTCGTCATGTATCCAGTCAGCCCAGCTGAGAAATGACCCCACCTGGTTTCCACTGCTTCCTGCTAGAAGCAAGTTTCCATGCTTTTCAATGCAGATTGCTTTTTTAGATGAATGCAGTGGGGTGTTTGGATAACATGTCGTCCTGTGTCTGGCAGTGTCATTGAATTGAGCCCTAAAAGAGGTTAATGATGTGCTAGGCTTTGAAAGCAGCGCTACCTTGCAGAGAAAGAAATGTACCGATTACTTAAACATTTGGAGCCTCACTCCTCATCTAACTACCCAGTAACATGTGCTTTCATTGAGCTTTGCTGGACTTCAACTCTTCCATTGAATTTGTTTTGCAATGGTAAATGTCAGAATCGAATGGAAAACTCTTCTTGCTTTTAGAAATAAAGTTTTCTTGATGCATTTATTTTATTAATATGCACAGTATAATAATGCATGTTTTATTGTATCTGAGGGCTTTTGTGAAGAGTCTACACCTTTTCTTTTTAAATAAATGCTTTCATTGCCTGGATTATTATTGATCATTATCTGTCCTATATTCAATTAGGAAATACATTGTTGTTTGCACCTCTAAGTAGACCCTTGATTGGTCATTGGATGTAGATATGAGTAAAAGCACATGCATAATATATATATATATATATATATATATATATATATATATATATATATATATATATATATATATATATATATATATATGTTCCATTATTCAAAACTACAGCTTCATACACTCTTCTCTAGGTGGCTTTTATTCCACAATTTCAATTCACTTGTCAACAAGCCTGATTTCCACACATACTCATAGAGCGTTATTCACTTTTCTTTGTCACCTTTTTACATTGATAAGTAAAGTGCCAAATTCATTTGATATGGAGGTTTTTAATTTGCTGGCATGAATGGCTCCTTGCATACCAAATGCTTCACAACCCCATTGTTCTTGGCTCTTGCGTGAAAAGGTTGCTGCAACTAGTGAATCTTCAGAAGGACAGCTTTTCAGACTCTCCAGAAAGGCACCTCTGGCTCAGCGTGTGTGCCAACATCAAGTGGGCGCAGTGGCAAGCCAGGACCGAGAATAAATGCTCTCATTATTCTTCTATTACCAGTGGAAAAATTACAGAGCATTCCCAGAAACAATATAAGTCTTCCTACGTGAACACATGAAACAGGAATTATTTACCTTCTGTAGGTCCATGTCTTTGGACTCCTTATCACAACCCCCACATCCACCCACTCCACCAGACTGAATATAATTACAAAACACAGACAGCTAAAAGGCTGTTGGTGAAGTTTTATGAATGCCAGGCCGTTTACATTTTGCTGAAGCCCTTTTGGCCCTTCATGCATGAACAGGCATAACTTTTAGACACATTAACATTTAAAAACACCCCAGATCTCAGCCCTCATCTGGACATGGGTTTGAACCTGTATACAGCACTCCAGGTACAGCAGAAAGCTGACTTCCGCAGATCTTCTATTTTTAATCCATCAAGACTGAGCACAGGTTTTTCCCTTCGTGTTTTTATAACTGAAATTGCAAAACAAGTCACCCCTCCAAACTAACAAATGATGGTCACACTTTATTTTGTGTGGCTTAAACAGGTAATTATTTGATATCAAATTACCCATTTAGTGAAGTTTAGTTCCATGTCAATGGTCACTAGACAATATGGGTGTCTGTATGTATACACCATTAGACTGCCATTGAAATGTTTATCCTCATATTACATATGTAAAGAATGTTTGATGGAGCAGGAAACCACTAACAGATATTTAAGACAAGCTGGGTATTAAGATTTCAAATAAAACTGATTTTTTTCATATGGTCACATTTCCTGATTGCATATCGATTAACTGTTCATTCACGACCAATGCCCAAGAACTTCAATGAACAAACAATCACATATAAATTAAATACTGATACGCAGGACAAAGCCTTAAGCAAACACCCTGTAAGGGGGATCACCTTGAGCACGTCCTGTGTGTCGTCAATGCAGTAGACTCTGATGCTGTACTCCAGCGTGGTGCAGCACACGGGAGCAAACAGGAGCAGCTTCAGCCGCTTGGCAGCCGCCATGCTGAGCGACTCCCCCACCAGCGTGAAGCGGCCCAGCTGCTCCGTGAAGATGCGGCACGACTCTGCCTCCAGCTGGCAGTAGTAGGGGTCAGAGGGCAGCTCCTCCCCCACCTGTAGAACATCCTGCAACACAAAAAAGAGGGCGGGGTTTCATCTGCGGCTCCTCCCCCAGTCAAAATATACAACTGTAGTCACGCTAAGAACACAAGGACAGCTAAAAAATAAGAGTGCTTCAACCAAAATTGGCTGTTTTTGATTCTGCTTACAAAACAGCAGGAGAAAATTCTTAATAGATATAGAAATCCCCTGCTTTGCAGCGTGTGAGGTTACGCAGCCAATCCAGAGTGATTATTCTTCATAATCCACTCCATAGGGTAGTATAGCATGTTTCCATCCCGTGTGTGTTTTGTGTGGGTGTAGAATGAGTTTACTTTCTATATACCAAAAGGTTATTGTACTCTCATTTAAGCAGTGTAATGCAGCACAGTACTGTCAAGTGATTGTGTGAGTTTTAGGCTGAAGATGAACTGTATTGTGACCACAATGCAGCTGCAGTAAACTACACTGTAACTACATTTAAAATCACAGCGGGCAGCCTGACCGTGTTGCTCTTTTGTACCATTCCACAGCACTTGTTTCTTTGAACACAAGCATGCCATCTCAGGGTAACCCTGTAGAAATATTGCAGGATCAGGACCTAATGTTCTCTAATGAAGAAACTAATTAGTAAACAAGCAGATGCTCGTTAGAACAAGTCCCCTGACATTCAGTCAGAACTCTAGCATTCTGATTGATGCAAGAGAGAACACAAAACAAACAAGTTGATTTTGAGATGTTTGTGCTCTTGGCTATTCCACATCTGTTAAGACACGTGTGTATGTGTGTGTGTAATTGGTAACTTGTCGCCAGAGTTGAAAATTCAGCACCATGGAGTTTATAACATGTGTTGCATGCTAATACTGCACAGACAACACCACTCACTACACACGCACAGTGTGGTATATTATTTTAGAGTAAGGTCTGACTGTGATTGTAAGTGGTGTTACTGTAGGGGGCAGCAGAGGCAGACACAAAGATGACAAGGAGAAGATCCAGCAGAGAGCAAACATGTGCATTTCTAAAGAACGCATGCATCAGCCAATTGAATGAGAGTTTAAAGCTCTGTTTTTGGAAGACAATTGTATTTAGGGTGGGTACAGATCACAACGTTTGCTGTTAGTCTCTCTTTCTCACCATGTAAAGCTATAAAAGATCAGGTGGCGTCTGCTAAGAAATAAATAATAAAACAATAATCTTGTATTTAAAGAAATCCCAGAATGTACTCCAGTATATGCAATGATGGGGCATCTCTATTGACACAGCTCACAGCCTGAAAGCCTGTTGCGTGACACTTGATTTCTACCCATTCCTTCCAGCTGGATTGAAGTTGCCTTGCTGTCTCTCGTCACTGTGACTGACAGTCAGCATCCCTGCAGCCCATCAGACTGGGGCTCGGCTCAGAGCTTGCTTTTGCTCATATCTTGTTTTCTCACATTGCAATCCAATCAGGTCAGTTTGTAGCCACTGTGTCAGGGACTTCTGGCACCTGCTGCTTTTCACGGATACAATCAATCAAGGTAAGAGTCAAGAAGACAAACAGCTCAGCTACCGATTCTAGGCTCTGTTATAGTTTTCATCTCTTAGTTTATTTATGGATGAACTCAACATAAAAAAAGATTTTACAGGTACATTAACTGCATGCATTTACACTGTTGATACAATTTACAATATTTAACAAAGTAATCGTGTACCTGTATTTGGAAGTCTATCTGTATCTGGATTTTCATATATATATATATATTCTGTCACTTATATTAAGGAGTGCATGCTATGAGTTATCATAACAATGCATAATGCATATTAATCTCAGACATGTGTCTAAAGGTAGTGCACAGCATATTGATTTCGGGGACAGGCGTAGAGAACAAAAGGTGTTCGTGACCTTGCTTGACCCCGCGAAAGATTCCAGAGCATCCTTAAAGTCATCCCTCATGATTGCAGTTAAAGCATGTGTATGTGTGTGTGTACAGCACAGTAAGTGTGGTTCTGTTTGCAAGGCTTTGCTGTTTCATTCAGCTGAGCCTCTCTCCAGATCTTTATACTGGTGCATTAAAATGATTCACTGACAGCCTAATGGACTGGAGCTTGCAGCGCGAGGGGGTCCGCAGGCCTTTGGGCGAGGCCTCCCCCTTCACAGTGACAGCGTGCTCTTTAGCTAATTAAAGCCAGACGGCTCCTTTTGTATTTCACTGACCTGTGAGCAACTGCCCCATTTCACTGCTTTTATATCCAATTAATCAGGTATTTTTGTTGTACTAAGTCAAAGCAACAAGCCATTTTTCTTGTAATAGTTGGATTATGAGGTCAGTGTTGTTTATTTTGTTCCTAGAGTTATTTCATGGGATATTTATATCGGTGGTTATATATAACTATGTACTTTCTTGCATATCTAACATGCTAGATATGTTACTGTTAAAGGCAGAAGTTTGCTAAGGCCAAGATTACCTGGCCCACATTTGGGTAATGTTAAAATGATGCTGCTAAAATGTTGTGATCTAAAACTGGAATTAATAGGATCACCATAGAATTAACCTTAAACATAGATAGATAAATAGATGATAAAGTAGTATCTGTCTGGCTATCTGTCTATGTCTGTCTGTCTATATCCAACAACCATCAAACAATCAACTCAGCTCTCTATACAGTTTATGTATGAATGTATTATAATCCAGCTGCTTACCTCCCAGGTGCCCTCATAAGACTGCTTCTTCAGCTTCATGGCCCAGCTGTCAGGGCTGGCCTCTGCGCAATGGTCCATACTGAGGATAACAGGCTTGGTCAGCACTACCCCAGGAGGCCCACAGCTCACGATGGGGGACAGGAGGGTCTGGCAGCCAGCTAGAGATAACCTCAAGTGGGAAATGACACAGAGCACATGCCATTGACCAGGAAAGCAACAGACTTCCATAATCCACAACAGCATTGCTCCATTCCTGGACATTATCACACGATAGCCAACAGCTGCAGATGATTGAATGGAGCCGTGTTTGCAAGCTTTGTATCTTATCCTAAACTGGCCTTGAGGTCTATAATTCTTGTGATACCAGGTGCTGCAAGGTAATCGGTGATCTATGTTACATGTGAAGTACTGCGCTATGTTAGATGTAGGCAAGACCTGTAGTATTTGAATACAACTAAGGGGTTACATCCTTTTAATTCTTGATGGACTATGGAGCTTCTCAAAAAGACACAGTGTATAATTGTAACTCAGAAGTTCACACATCTTCTTCAGAGCATGCTTCTTCACTCCTCAGCATCACATGAATGGTCTGGGAGATTCATGAGGTTGAAAGGCTTTCTATAAATCTGCTGCAATGTATTGATTTGCCTGTACTGTACACTCTTCTTGTTCTCAGAATACTCTCCACACTGGGGGGGTTTGCAGACAAGTACGCTACTCTGTGGAGGAGCCTGGTTCGGTGTACCGCTCAGTCCTGTTAGCAAGTAGAGCTACATGAACCGATTGTTCGTATTGAGCTCTCCACGGGTGAGGGTCATTGGTGTCGATCGGGCTATTATACCATTCCGAGTGAAACAACCGAAGAAACAGCTGCTTGGGTTTGTGTGGATTGCTGTTCTCCACATAGGGTAAGAAAAGCAGCCATCACAAATCCGAGCAGCTGTTTCTTCACTTGTTTCACTTTGATAGGACACTCACCTGACTGTCAACCCCAGGTTTCTGTGGGGAGATCGATCCGAACAATCTGTTTGTGCAGCTCTATTGGGAAGGTAGATCCACACGCAGCATGTGAAAGGGGAGCACTGAAAAGAAACATACCTGATGTCTTCCTTCTTGTGGACAGTGAGGTAGACCTCGTAGATCTTCCCTCTGGGAATGGCCTCAGGAGGAACGAGGAGGCTGATTCCTGCAAAGGAAGACAACAAACAGCAGCAGTGAGTACGGGTCAGCAGAATAATTCAAATCAGAGGTGCTGAGAAACCCACTTTATTCTCAGGAAGCATGTGCTGTACCCATACCTGTACCATCCCTTTCTTCTTTCATGGGACTGACTGGAGTTACAGGCAATGCGCCAGAGGTTATTGCACAAAACTGCATAACAAGTTGATGTGCAAGACTGAAAACCTGGCTTAAAGGGGATTTTACTGCCCAACGATGATGGACATTAAATGTTATTATTTATTTATTTGTTTATTTAGCAGACGCCTTTATCCAAGGCGACTTACAGAGACTAGGGTGTGTGAACTATGCATCAGCTGCAGAGTCACTTACTCAACAACGTCTCACCCGAAAGACGGAGCACAAGGAGGTGAAGTGACTTGCTCAGGGTCACACAATGAGTCAGTGGCTGAGGTGGGATTTGAACCGGGGACCTCCGGTTACAAGCCTGTTTCTTTAACCACTGGACCACACAGCCTCCTATAAATGTTGTCAAGACAAGGAAAATCTTTGAAATTACAAAACACAGTTCCGCGGGAATTAATCCGCCTCTAAAGAAGGATGTCCGATCCGAGGCAGATAAAGAGCATTCCAGCCACTTCAGAGATGCAATCTCAGATTCTTCTCCTCTTGGAGATAATCTGTTTTTATCAGCTTCAACCCTGACAACAAATCCTTATAGATCAGGGGACTGCAGGAGGAGGCTCCCGAAAGAGACAGTGCCACACACAGTGCCACACAGCGCATCCCTGCCACACACACTGGAGCAGCTTACTGCAGCAATCATCTCTCTGAAGATATTAACACAAGGCAACTCATCGAGCAGAAACTCTCATTTCCAAAAGCTTAAAGACAATCTGTCCCCAAGTTGCTACTTGTCCTTATGAATAAAGGTCTAGTGTCACCACAAAATGGCTAATGTGTATGTATCACTGCATGTATAATGGTACCATGTCAAGTTTCCTATCTATATATCTATTTTATAATGCATAATGTTTTGTCTTCAAACGTTTTGGCAGGAAAACTTCTCAAACTCCACAGATTTCACACAAACTGCTTTCAAATTTTTAAAAAACGAAAAACAAAAATAACGTTTTCTGAACGCGGCAAACCTTTGAAGCAGCACACCCTCGCTGCGGGGGTTCCGAAGGCTCTCACCTGTGCTGGGAATGGTCAGCCTCCCTCCCAGGAAGTTGAAGGTGCCGTATGAGGTGTTGGCCATGTCCCTGGGTATGGTTTTGAAGTAGCTCTGCGTGGAGAGCCTGGTCATGAAGTCGGCGGGGTCCGGTGTCAGCTTGCCATTGTGCAGGGCGTGCCGCCCTTCCGGCAACGGGTCTAGCAGAGGCCCATTGGTTGCTGGGAACTTGCCGGTGGCATTGTGCCGAGGACGCAGGCTGCCCTGGTAGCTGCTGGTGGTGGTAGTGAGGTCGGGCTGGATGGTAAGCAAATGGGAGTTCTCTATTAGAACAAAAACAGATAGGTCTCCGTGAAAATCTCCAAATGCTTTGCAGGTAAACGGCCAGATATGCACCCCAACCCCCCCCCCCCCCCCAAAAAGGAACCCCACAACCCCCCCCCCCCACCTTGAAAAGTGATATCTGACTAGGAAAGGGTTAAAAATGGTACACTGTGGTACAGAATGTTCTTCTAGACGACAGCTATACAGCTCTCATTTTGTAGATATTTTCACAGTTTCTATTAAAGTACGTTAGACCACACACAAACAGAAACACAGACACATGGATGGACACACGGGCATGCAAACACAAAACCAGACAGGAAGGCGAGCAGGCAGGCGCACAGAGTGACATATACTATGACTGGGTTTGTTTGTTTTGCTGAGGGTGCTGTGTTCTGCAGGGGTGGAGGTGCCCGGGCACGCACCTGGTTTGGCGGGCTTGACACCAACAGGCTGGAAGCCGGTGGTGAGGATGGAGGAGTCCGCCACGTCAGCGTCCAAGCCCTCCTTCTTGCGGCGGTACACCAGGATGACCACGATGAGCAGCAGGGTGAGGCACAGCGCCACAGAGATGATCCCCACGTACAGGGCCACGTCCTCGGGGCCAGAGGCAGCTGGGGGTTGGGAAGGACACACATACACACACACGCACGCACACACACACACACAGACACTGTGAAACTCCAACTCTCAGGCAGGCTGGCATTACTGATTTATTTAATTAAGTATTTATTTTTAAGAGTGACAGAAAAAGCAGAGATTGGTTAATGCGAAAATAAATGAATATGGACAGTCATTGCTGAAAGGAATTACTATTAGAAATCACATCAACCACATTTAAAGGATTTTACAGTAATTGTTGTGTTCTAAAGGCAGCTGCACCCAACCTGAAAAAGGTTTGATAAAACGTAAAAGTCTTTGGAACGAACTTGGTGTAAGGAGTCAAGTGTAACCCCCTTTCATTTTTCTTTATTTAACATGTATTTTGATGCTGCAATTATTTTATTAATGTTTAAAAAGTAAATGTGAAGTGTTTTGGAGGTACAAATTATTTCAGGCAGATTGGGCAGCCCTGCTCCCTTCTGGGGACCTTTTTGATTATAAACCTGGTCAGGGTCCTTTTGTGCTACACTCTGATATGGCTGCACACTGTCTCAGATTGAAAACATGCTCAGTTATGAAACATATAAATCAATACACAAGCAAGCCTGGAGTCATTTATTTTATGACCTTAATGTAAGGGTAGACCTGGCCACCAGCGACATGGGAGTTTCTCTCTTACATTGGCGAACCAACCATGAAACTGAACCCTCTTTTTAAGACTTTCCCACTTCCTGAAGACACCCAGGTAGGGTGAATCTATTTGATAAGTTTTGTGGCTGTGTGTATGTGCTTTTGTATCTATCTTTGGGGGGGGGGGGGTGGGTGGGGGGCGAGTGAAAGACAAGCCAGATAAATCATAAAGATCAGGGACCTACAGCATCTGTCTATCCAGATGTAATTACAGAGATTTCATTAACTCCAGGCACGACACCCCGATAGGGAGGCTGAACAATGGCCTGATGAATTAGCCACAGAACACACATCCAGCCTAATGAATCCTGTCGTTTGTCAATTGAATTTGTGTGTTTGTGAGGGGGGGCGGTTCAGTCAGGCCTGGCTTCAGAAGGTAGGTGTCGCGCTGGCTGTCTCTTTGCACAATGCTGCTTACAGAGCCCCGTTCTTCTTTTGTGTCCGTTTCAATTTACTCGTAGGGTTCAGTTCCTTGTTCAAATTGCAAAGGCAGCGGTGACAGCCCAGGGGTCAGTATCAAGTATAGAGCGGTGAGCTACGCTGCCACCCTCTGCCCCCTCCTCCTGATGTGTCACCTCTGTGCAAACCACCCCGAGCTCTTCAGCATCACACCATTAGAGTAACTTCAATATAATCCACTCCCACAGGGAACATGCTTGCCGCAGCTTAGCCATACTTTATATAGGTGCCATTGTGCAGTAGTTAATTTAGTTTATTAAGTGGCTAACACATCTCTGTGGGAACTGCTTCTTTCTGTGCACGTACTGTGCAGGAGTCGATTTATTTCAGACACATGCAGACCTGTGTGGGCATTTTATTAACCTCAGCAGAATACTTGTATTCCCTGCAGACCACAGGGAGTTTGCAGTTCCAATGTAAAAAATGATACAGGGGCAGGGAAGGGGGGGGGGGGCAGCTAGAGGCCACTTCCACATTGACATACCAAGCCAATAACGGACACCTAGCCTAACAACATTACATTATCAGCAGCCAGAGTGTTAACCTTGAGCTGAGAAGATCCGAGTGACCTTTGAGGGTCCCTGTATCCCAAATCCCAAATCGATTCCACCTATCAAAACATCTCCCAGCAGAGCAGGCCCTTCTGTTCACCCTCCACCCCCTCCACACACATCCCTCTGTACCAATGTCTGCCAGCTGATCGACCGATCGCTCACTCAGTTTATCAGCATCTGCAGGTGCCACACGCCAATGATCTTTTTAATAACAATAGCCCAGTCGAGGCTGCCATAGCAGGGTTATTGATTTCGATACGACATTTGAATAATTAAAAGGATGTCCATCCCACTTTAATTGACACAGGTAATTAGGTTTTGCAATTGAAAGGACGGGTCAACTTGAAATGTGTGTGTGTGTGTGTGTGTGTGTATGTGTGTGTGTGTGTGTATGTGTGTGTGTTTGATATTTAATTGTATGTTGTCTGGCCTATTTGCTTGGGTAGCACTTTTCTTTTTTGTTTCCTCTCTGAGTGAACATTTTGTTCTCCACATTGGCTTTTAAGGCCACGCATTTCTTTTCCACACTTGTATGTTTTTGCAATAAATCATAGAAGTCGCGCAGCCCAGTGGTAACCTTGGTAACCAGAACAGTCCTTTTAGTTCAAGTGGTAAGGTACTTGTCTTACATGCTATGGTTTATTACAAAAGCACAGCAAATGTAACAACCCACAGTTCAAGCATGGTAAAGCACAGCCAAGCATGGTAAAGCTATTATGGTAAAAACATGGTATCCCATAACTCATGCTGTTATAAAGCATGGTGAATGCACAGTGTAAGTATGGGGAAAACTTAGTAAAGTGAAAATTTAACGTAACATGGTATACATTTATAAGGGACAACTGTACTGTATGTTTTTTTTGTGTGTGTTGTTTTTAACAAAAGGACCAATGCTAGCTCCCTGCTGGTTGGAACAGGTGCAGTGAGTTTGATTTGGCCTCCATTATAATGTATAGATGAGCAATGAGTGTGAAGTGGATGAAGACGATGATCGAGGAATTGTGGCTAGTTTTGATCAGGTCGGAGTGCAGTCCGGAGCTCAGCCTCCTCTTCATTGAACTATCTGAACTACTTTATTGAGGGAACCTCGTGGTATTCGCTAGGAAGTCAATATATATTCGAACGCAGAGGTCTTGTGAATGCTGCACTGTAGGGTTCCTAGACATTGAGAAAGAAGTTTAGCCATTTAGTAGTTTGAATAGACCCTGTTTGTTTTTGTATTTCTATAAATATATCTGCTGAACTGGATGTAACCACTGGGATGGGCTCCTTCTTCCCTCTCATTCCCGATCCCCTTGTGTTATCAACCGGATTTGGACTGCACTTCATCCTGGAAGTTATGGAACTTGTATTTGGGAATCCCTTGTCCATTCTCAGTCTGTTTAGTGAATAAAGAACCACTTCCCCATGTCACACTTCTTTTCAGGTGGCTTTGTAAACGAATGCAAAACGAACCCGACTATGCACCATATGCTTCTAATTTCTAATACATTTAGCTCAAGCAGCTCTGATTCTTTAAGACTCTCTTATACCTCATTATACAAATCAGAATTGCAATTATTTTGATGTTGTTCTAATTTGAGCTGGTTTGATTTTCACATGGCCTGATGTTTGCAGCCAGCTGGTGCAATTAGATTGATGAATTGATAATCTTCACTCACACCTCAGTGCAATGAGCTTATTTGGCACCTCAGACAGTAGTGAATGGTTGAGAAGTTTAAGTTTCTTAAAGTTTGTTCTGATCCCACTCTTGTGTCATGCACATTAAATGAAGTTCAGTCCAACACTAAACCTTTCCTGGAATAATACTGAAGCAGAACGCTGTAACACAGCTGAACAAACGTGTGACTTGTTCTACAACCAGTATAACAAAAACAGCAATTTAAAACAGTAAATGAATGCTCTAAGATTAACTTAATTGTGAACCATACAGACTTTACCTGCATTGATACCTTGTAATCGTTATTGGAGTTTAACATCTCAAGGCCTCCATTGTAACGCATGCATCTGCAGTTCCAAGAGCAGTCCATTTGTAATCTGAGCACTCCTCACTAATTTGTCTTACTTTAAGTGAACATAGTAGCATTTTCATGACCCATAAATCATCCGCACTTTAAACAGATGCACTGTCACTGTGTAACTGTAAACCTGCATCTAAAGATCTGGCTTGGGAAAGAAAATCAAATGGCAAGCTTTTTACCCCTGGTAGGGGATATCGGGATTGGGAGGAGGTACCTTGGTCTCAGTTCTAAATAAATAAATACAATGAACGGATCAACAGGCTAGTGGCTGCTGCCGTCACCTGGTGGCTGTGTATCTATTACAGTTTTTCTGCTTCAGGGGAATCTCAATTAAAGCTGCACGGATTGGAGGGGGTGGGCGGTGGTAGTGATACTCACTCTGGGGGCACAGCTCGTTGGTGCAGTTCCTGGACTGGAGATCAAGTCCCTGGCATTCTCTGCCCCCATTCCCCGGCACTGGCTGGGTGCACTCCCTACTGCGCCACGTGTTACAGTCCACTCCGCACGCCGACCACGCGCTCCAGGCACTCCAGCCTCCGTCTACTGGCCGTGAAAAACAAGACAACAGTGAAGCAATGCAACTCTGCTGAGCAGATAGTGACTGTCCTGAGCAGCAAGAGGAAGGGGGGGGGGGGGGGGCAGCCCTTGACCTGTCCCTTCCAGCCAAAGAGTAATGAGGATGAAAAGCAGAGATGCATTGTTCTGCACTTTGAATGTACATATGCTTCTTTCCAAAGAGGCCCTTCTCCGTACTGGGGTAGTTAAGATACTGTATTTACACGTTTTCTACTGCACTTTCGTACCATGGAGTGCTACTTTAATACAAGTGGGTGCTCCTTCTGTCCCCAGTGCTGGTTGTTGGAATCCTAAGGTTTTGAGATTAGAAGGTGTTCTTCTGCCAGAACCTGATAATAAAGGTACTGATGATTATTAACAAAGGATAACTGTTTGTTATGATATTAATTTTAATGACAGCAGCATGACAGTTTAGGGTCATTATATCTACGTTTTTTTATTTTTATAATAAATTTGTACTAATAAAACATGAAGTATTTTTAAAACGCTACAGCAATGTGATTTTAGCAGGTAATGTACAGCATAGCCACACTGCAGTTTCACTGCGGTGCATTTAGACTGCCTTGATCGTTCACCTACAAAAAAATGCTGGTACTTTAACACTGAAGTTTTTTTTTGGGGGGGGGGGGGGGGGGGGGGGGGGGGGGCATAAATGATGATGAATGCAGGTTTGTTAAAGGGACGGTGTTCTCATAAATCTGAATTGCCGAGAGGATTCTCTCATGTCATTTCCAGCCCCAGTCCTGTGACAGATTGGGATGAGCCTGTTTGCCTGTGGTTGCAATTTCCAGAGAGACATGGGGGGGGGGGGGGGGAGCAGGAGAAAATGAGCCGGTCTGTGAAGGAGGCTTTGCTGCCGGCGTTTCACTCTTTGTTAGGAGTTCATTTGTTTCGATGATATTTATGCATACTCTGTTTGAGCATGCACAGCACATTGGTGGGAATTCAAATCCCTGGGAGATGTATTCCCAGGTCCCAGCGTATGTATTCCTGATTGTCCTGTCAGCAAACGCCTTCAGGAATAGTGTTCTACCTATCTCCTGTCTATTCATCACCCCTCCCTAGATACAAGGGTACCATGGATGTTTATCAATATTTTTTCTCACAGTTTTTCTACGGGAATCATAACAGCATTTGAAAGCCGCAATACACAAGCCATTTTGTTGTTGTAGACAAAGACAGAAGGAAAGTTTCTTGAGCGGGCGCTTCACGCTTCACAATAGATACATTAATTCAGCATCGTGGAGCTCTGCAAACAGATGGGCTCTCCGAGTCCCTTTACCCTCCATGACATCACTAGCCGACTCTGATTCTGAACCTGATCCCCTGTCACTTCACAAAGCTCCTCTTGCCTTGCGGTGACAGCGATAGTTATTTTCTAGTGAGTGGAGATCAGACAATGTTACAACCAGGTCCTTTCAAGAACAAGAGAGTTGACACCAGGGTTCTGGCTAAACTCCAATACTGGTCCAATACAATCTTGCCTTGATCAACTCCCTTATCCCAAATCGCCAGGAACCAAAGCTTTTTCTTACAGTCGATCTTAATTGATTCATTCCTAATATATATGCAAATGAGAGAGAGAGAGAGATGGTCTTGGGCTGGTCAAATTAATTCCCCTCACTTAATACAATTTATTTTATACCACATATTGCCAGTTTAATAAAACAATCTAAGCATCTTTCATAGAGGTCACATGTAATTAAGGCTCACAGTACAGACACAAACTACCACGCAGTGCAAGTCTCAAAACTAACGCCTGCTTTATCCCTGTGATGGTTGCTGCTGTGAGCTGCTTCATATGGGCATGGCTTCATCTTCCTGCTTCTTTCACCATCCCTTTATTTACTGTGAAAATGCTGGTGCTTGTACATTTCTCACATCACTGGCTATGCTCACACACCCACTCTCCTCTCCTCTGCTATTTCATTGTGTTCTGTACTCCTATGTCATGATATCAGTTACAGAGGGCTAATAAAGCCATCCATTTCAGAGTCTGGGGGCATTTCCATCTGTACTCAACTGTGACAGGCTGCCATCAAACACATATTATTCTTCATATTCCACTCAGTAGAAATAATTATTCAATTTATCACACAAAGAGTCTGTATTCCTATAAGGAGTTCCATATGTTAAAAATTCTCCACTAAACACGTGAATAAAATTAATTCCACAGCCTCCAACTAATGACATCACGTCGACATTTGGAGTTCAAAGTAGTTGATAGCAAAGTCCATTACAAGAGCAGGCTTGCTGCTACATATGTACAGAATGGTGTCTTTATAACACACCCAGCCGGCATTACCTGGTAGATCATAGAGCATGGGACAGTGGGTGTCCCGAGCTGAAGCAGATGAGACACAAGGTCAGTTATGTGAAGGTAACTTCCACAATAGAGAGTGTTTGCGCTGTTATTAACCAATAACCTATTTATTTATTAGCAGATGCCCTTATCCAGGGCGGCTTACAATTGTTACAAGATATCACATTATTTTTACATACAATTACCCATTTATACAGATGGGTTTTTTACTGGAGAAATCTAGTTAAAGTACCTTGCTCAAGGGTACAGCAGCAGTGTCCTCCACCTGGGATTGAACCCACAACCCTCCGGTCAAGAGTCCAAAGCCCTAACCACTACTCCACACTGCTGTCCTGGCGAATAAAGTAATTTTAAAAGGCGAATAAAGTAATTTTTAATTTTTAAGGCGAATAAAGTAATTTTAAAATGTTCTTTTTTTTTTTTTTTTTTTTTTTTTACAGGACATTCACTATAGAATAAATGACATTTATACTTGAAATAAGACTGGTTTTGATGATTTATAAATTATAAGGATTATAATTATGAACATTCTTGTGATTAAAAAAAAAACTAAAAAAAAAAACTACTATTACAAAGAACAATTCAAAAATCCTACTGTACTAACATTTTGTAGTTAAAGGAACCAACAAACATGAACCGTCTCTGGAGATTAGGGCAGCGTTGCCCTCAAAAAGAGAGCTTTCCATTATTTTTTTTAAAGTAAGATCCCTGGTCAGCTCCCTAGCCCTGGTGTGTAAATGAGGATTTATGCTGGTGCGGTGCAAGAACAGTGTTTTGATAAATCAGAGGTGTCAGAAGTAGTTTTTAGACACTGCCTTTGACAGCCCCTGTCTCGGTGCAGTGACAAATGGGGGAGGATCCGTTTGCCTTGGGTAGCAGTTTCTCTGCTGAGCAACAGGTGGAGGAGGAGGACTGAGTCTCTTTGGACTGGGAGCTGAGGCTAAAACACCTCATCACATCCCAGACTCACAGGGGTCAACAGAGCTCACGGTCCGAACTAGTAGTCTAAAACAAGGCTGTGACAGAGCAGAGAGTCTATTCACCTTTGGGGTCAAAGTGACATAGCTTTAAATGTATGGATTTTTCAGGTCTGAATCATTGCACCTGAATAATAATAATAATAATAATAATAATAATAATAATAATAATAATAATAATAATAATGCACACCCAACTGTGCACAATAAGGCAGTCATTCTATCAAGGGTTTCTGGAGATATATAAATCACGAGAACGCTAGCTGTAAAATGAAAAATAAAGGAATCCAATTAACATTACACATTCTTGAGAATCAACACCCCTGTGACCAGCAGACTATAATCTACAGAGATATAGGATCTCAGCACCACACTCTCTGGCTGTGGTAGAGTTGTGTTCTCCAGAAACTGCACTACTTCCCCACCTCCAGCATGGGGCAACGGCTTCCTCGGAGGGGAGACCCTGTGTGCTGGGCTCTCTTTGAAAACAAGTGTACCTTGTGTACATAGACCTCATTGCCCTAGACACCTCCGTATGGGATGGAACCTCTTTAGAAACGAGGGTGTCTGCTCAAAGAGACCCCAGCTGAATAGGGATTTTACTTCTGTACAACCCCCTGCAGGGGATAGTGTTTCAATGGAAATAAGCATGACTCCTCCAAGGGAACCCCAGTACAGTATAAATATATCTCCATCCTCCTGCCAAGGGCCTCGTTGGAATTGAGAAACTAGAACGATGTACACACACACACACACACACACACACACACACACACATTCCCATTGCCGTATTCCTTCAAATTTAAGACACACTTTTTAAACCCTTTTTTCTTATCAAAAATAGCCAGCGTCTTAAATTCGAATACAGTATAGTGATGCATGTTTTAAAAACCACCAACAAAAGATGCGACTACCTGAGTACACAAATAGCAACGTGACTTACTGGCGAGAAAAGAGGAACAAAGACGTCACTGCCCGAATACACAAGCAGCAACGTGACTTACTGCTGAGAAAAGACGAACCAAAATGTTACTGCCCGGTCTCGAATCATCCATGACATACAGGCAGCCAGAAGTGCCATTAGCTCCCAGGGGAATTCAAAGAGAAGCTTTTACAATTTCAGTGTTTCTAAGAAACAGTACCAGCTTGGACAGATTGGAAATGCTGATCAGACCCCCGTATTTTTCGACATGACAACCAATACCACAAAAACAGGTGTGAGTAATCCCGACTGGAAATGAGAATCTGCACATAACTGTAATGCTCTGTGTGATAGCAGACGGCTGCAAACTGCCTCCATATGCGTAATTGAGGTTGTATATTTATCTGCATATTTATTTGATGTTTTATTTTTTCCTCAAATCGAGGGTGGGAAATTTGGACTGCGTCTGAAATTCGAGGGCGTCTGAAATTCGAAGGAATACGGTATCTTTAATCCCTGTCGTTCTGTCTAACCATCTCGTGTGCAAAGTGTTACCTGGGCAGGTGGAGGTGCAGGCACTTTTCTGGACGTTCTGCCCCTCGCAGAAGGCCCCTCCGTTCAATGGGGTGGGGTTGGTGCAGCTCCGGCTCCTCTTCTGCCAACCCCGGCCACAAGTGGTGCTGCAGGCTGACCACCCCGTCCACGTGGACCAGCCGCCATTGACTGACCAGGAGGGAAATGAACAGAGCAGCCACGTTTACCCGACATACACACTGGAGCAGGCAGCACTGCAGTCTCTCTTGACGACGAGATTACTCAGCTGTCAAGCTCATTCCACATCAACAACAACAGCAGTGCTTGCCCTACAAGTGCTACTATTAGCTCTCAGCAGCACAACAAACCCAGTGGGTATCATCATGAACTCACTGCCAGTCTCCAGTTACGCTCTACAGAGGGTAGCCCATCCTCAGTAATGACTTTCCACGCAGAAGAGTGGGTTATATAATGCACCATCCCAAGTGGATTATTCTCCATAATCCGCTCAGTAGAATGAATTATCCCATTTACCCCATGAGGGGGCTGCTTCCCATAGGTCTGCAAAGGAGTTCCAGGTGTACAAGGATCCATTCGGAGTAATCCTGTCGTCAATTCCTAGGCGGCACAGGGAGTGATTATCCCTTGCTTTCCTCACAGAGGATCGAATGTGGGATACAGCCTTCTGGTTTTGATGCAACCAAGGCTTGCACACTGCACACTAATTCCACGAGAAACAAACTCGGGGGTAGGTCATGTATGAGACCCAACACCTTTTTATCAACATGACTTGGAGGCCACAGAGGGTAGTTACAGTGCCACAGACTCTCAGTTTCACAAGAGCACTATAGCAATACTGACAGCACAAGTACAATTCAAACGCACTCTGCAAACTATCACATCAACACCTCTTTAATAGCTGTATATTAATTACACTATGTAACACAATTTTTGTTCCTGGGTAGTAAGTATTATTTCCTAATTGCTTATGCCTCAAAAGTATAGAAAATGGCTATTAAACCCCACAAACTTTGCTTTTGTGACCAGGACAGTGATATTTTGAAATTTACCTATTTCCAATGAGAAAATGGGCAAAGTTGTGTCTCTTCGTTCACATAAAGTCAGAAAAAAACAACATATGAATCCAAATTAACATGTACCAATACTAAAGTAATACAAAAATGAGTAGTTTTTCGAGATTTACGATTATACTGTAAATCACTTTCACGAATCAGCCCCCAAATGTAGTCTCCCATCATGTTCTCGTTATACTGTCCTTGGTAGCGGCATTCAAAGTCCAGTATATCCTGGTGGAAGCGCTCGCCTTGCTCCTCCGAGTACGCTCCCATGTTCTCCTTGAATTTACCAAGATGAGCATCAAGGATATGGACTTTGAGGGACATCCTACAGCCCATTGTGCCATAGTTCTTCACCAGAGTCTCAACCAGCTCCACATAGTTTTGGGCCTTGTGATTGCCCAGGAAGCCCCAAACCACTGCGACAAAGCTGTTCCAAGCCGCTTTCTCCTTACTAGTGAGCTTCTTGGAGAATTCCTTGCACTCCAGGATCTTCTTTATCTGTGGTCCGACAAAGACACCGGCTTTGACTTTTGCCTCAGACAGCTTAGGGAAGAAGTCTTGAAGGTACTTGAAGGCTGCCGACTCCTTATCTAGAGCTCTGACAAATTGTTTCATAAGGCCCAATTTGATGTGCAGTGGTGGCATCAGCACCTTCCGGGGGTCCACCAGTGGCTCCCACTTGACGTTGTTCCTCCCCACAGAGAACTCGGTCCGCTTGGAAGGGTCCACCATGCAGAAGTAGCAGTTGCTTGAGTGGTCAGTGGGTTCCCGCCAAATTCTTGGGATAGCGAACTTCATGGCTCTCTTTTCCCCTCTGTACCATCCTACAAAAATACATTTATTTCACCCATGACTAATGTGTAAGAGATTCTCGCAACATTTTTCATACATGATATATTTTTTCAATAACATTGAAAATTGTAAAACATTTTAAAATTAAAAACTTAAAATTTTAAAAATTAACAAATTTTATAACATAAAATTCCGAGCAACAATTGTCCATCTTACCTTCCAGAGTTTTTTGCAGTGCTCGCAGGTGAAATGAGGTGCCCAGGGTTTGTCTTGATCCCCGACAGGCATGCCAAAATATGTCTTGTAGGCCTCACACATCTTAGCAGATGCTTCCACGGAGTACTTTTTCGCTCTTGTCTTGATAAATTGGCCGCAGACATAGCAAAATGCGTCTGCCGGATGCTTGCAGCCTCTTGATGCCATCTCAGAAAAATGCAGATATGTATCCACTTAGGCAGCTGGAACTAAACTGAACTGGTGGGCTTAAGGCCCCTGTATTTATACTACTATTTATATTACTGGAAAGTTCTAGAAGTTACTCCAAGTTTACTCAGCACTGAATCTATCTGGAATGTTCTGGAAAATAGGTAAATTTCCAAATATCACTGTCCTGGTCACAAAAGCAGTTTGTGGGGAATAATAGCCATTTTCTATACTTTTGAGGCATAAGCAATTAGGAAATAACACTTACTACCCAGGAACAAAAAAAAAAAAAAAAAAAAAATTGTTACACGGTGTTATGTATTAACAACACATCATCCTGAACCACCGCACTGGATGCTGGCATTTTTGCATATTTTAATGTCTTGTCTGACAACAAGATAAAGGTTCAGCAATTTGGATTCAGATAAGCGTATACACTGTAAAACAGTTTTGAGTGGAATATGAAGAGGAGGGGAATGGGTTAGGCAGCATCATCACAGAAAGTCTACAACCTTTTTAAGTTATGTGTCCTTTATGCATCTACAATTAAATTGCTTAATAATTTAAGTTAGAGTTTAAATATTCTTTCCCCCATGTTTCCCTGTAAACCCAGCTAGACAGACCTCCAATAGCAGAGTTAGCTCTGAGAGCTTTTGGATTGGTGTAACAACTTTCACAGCCCTTTTCTTTATGGCACTTTCTTTAAATAGAATTAACCTTTTAAAAAACAGCCGTTCAGCGATTTTATGAAACTTGTTCAAAGACAAATGGTGTAACTCCTGCACAGCATTAGTTTAATGTAATTATTGAAAAATTTGCATTAGAAATGCAACTGAAAAGCTCTTTGGGGAATTTGTATTACCGGAGCCTGAAGAAAATTGGTTTTTCTTAAAATTGAGGAGGGGGCTAAGACCAGTGACGGTTAATACTATTTTAATATACATGTCTTAAATGGCTTGTGGCCAAAACGAGCTCTGACAAAAAACATTTAGTACTTGATAACAGTTATTGTCATGTCTGTTTAAGGACAACATTCAGTTTGATCTTTTGAGCGTTAAGGTTTGTCTCGCTCTGTCTATACATCTTCTACAGTTGCAGAGTAGCCTTTTGCAGTAGGATTAACGTTTTTATAGTAACAAAGCTTCCCCTTTTTAAAAAGGTCAGAACTACTTTAATCAGAGTCTTTCTGAAACTATGAAGGGGTCCATTGAGTACCAACGTTATTGAAACAGCATCAATGAGCAGCAAGTTAAAAGATAAGGAAATCCCAGGAAGATTTGTAATGATCTGAGCTACATCAGACTTTACAGTACATCCACCACCATTTACACCCCCACTGAGAGCATCTCTATTATATTAGTTCCCAATCTGTGTAACTCTTTGCATTTCCCATATACATATATAATTGTAGACATCTATTTCTTGTAACTTTTATTCCTCATCCACAAAAGCAAAACTTTTGCTACAAAACATTTTTCCTAAAATTCGTTGTTTTCGAGAAATTTCTAGAAATTATACATTTCCATTGGGGTATGTAAACTTTTCACTACAACTGTGTGTGTGTGTGTGTGTGTGTGTGTGTGTGTGTGTGTGTGTGTGTATATATATATATATATATATATATATATATATATATCAAATAAAAAAATCCATCTAACAAAATTGCCCCGAGCACCTTCCACCAAGGGTTCAAGTTGATTAGACTGTCCTCAGGCATTGCTGGTCAAACTTACAATCCAGGCGAATGGTTCACTAATTATTATTATTATTATTATTATTATTATTATTATTATTATTATTTATTTGGCAGATTACTCTGACACGTCGCCACTGTCTGAATAGTTCTCTGAACCAATTAGCACCACACACAAGCACTTTGAAAACGAATTGCCACTGGCATTAAACAAATAACTGGGGCAGCTGCTGTCATGTGCATATATTTTATATTATATACCAGTGCTCATACTTGTACTAATACTAATACTAAGATTTTGCTAAATCTGCAGAGCACTTAATACATCAGAGATTTTTATTAATAAAAGTTAAATAAGCTTGAGCCGATGTTTTCACTAAAATATTAAGGTTCTCGGACTTATTTATTTATTTTAAATCTTTTCAAAACGTTTCTGATTGAGCAAAAGCAGTAAGGGGTTACACTGTTTTTTTCTCTCTGCATACAGTGCATTCCTCTTGCAGGTGGCTATCTCATTCTCTTGTGTTGCTGGTAATATTTTTAATACCTAACTTCAGCTTTACCTCCTGGCCAGGTAGCAGTCAGTTTCCCCCAGTTAAAAGCAAGCCGGAAGGATTGCGTGTGGATGGAGAGATGAGAAAAGAAGGGAGGAGAACTTACCATAGACAATGACGGTGGCTGAGGAACTCTTGCGTCTGGCCACGATGTTACTGGCCACGCAGGTGTAGTTGCCCGTGTCCGCTAGCCGCGCCTGCTTGATGATGAGGTTGTGGTCAATGGTGATGTAATAATTGGGGTCGCCAACTGGATCGATTAAGTCATTGTTCCTCAACCATTCCACCTAGAACAGAGAGGTCATCAACTGTACATTCTAGCAGTACTTATACCGATATGCCCTTAACGTTCTGGGATAGTTCTATTTTCAGTGCACCACTAGGTGGTGCAGGTTTTGTAACCATAAATGACCAAATGTTTTGTCAAGCGGTTAGGGCAGGGGTGGCCAAAGTTGGCCCGTCCACGCCTGGTCTTTGTTCCAGACCAGTTCTAAATAGTCTAAGTGAACCAATTAAAACTCCATCCAGATCTTGAAGTACTTCATTATAGCATTTTACCTGTTAAACCTTGAGTGGAACGGCCCTCCAGGTCTGTGATTGGACCCCCCTGGGTTAGGGTAAAGAACCTGTGCCCAACACCAATTACTGGATGCTATTTGTTGCTTCTCTTACTGAAACTACAGGAAAAGTTCAAGACGATAAGGTTGGTCAAGACAACAAGCAAGCAATCAGATTTGAGTTTTACTCTGCATCTGGTTGGTTGCTGGTCTCTTCAGGAATAATGTAGCTCCTGATTTTTCAACAGACAACCTTTTTAAAAATGCTATTTGAGTCTTTACACTGAGGGATGGTTTTTACTCCGCTGCCCCTGTCTTGTAAAATATGCAGAAGCGGATAATGAAAGGGCTGGGGTCCCATTCTCACCTCGGCAGGGGGTACTCCCTCTGGAGGGTGGCAGTGCAGCAGGATCTCCTGGTCCAGAGACACTTCCTTACCAAGTGGCTCCTGCTCAAAATTCTTCCTCAGGTCTGCGCAGAAGAGAAAATGGAAGAAAAAACTTAACGTGGACGTGTGGGAGCTTGTTTGCAGACATACAGAGACCCTTAAAGGGGAAGTCCAGTAGAGTATTGTGTTTAAGCACCATTGTTCTATATCCTGTACAATTATACAATTGTCAGAGAGTTAGACTGTTCAGTGCATTCCTGTTATCAGTGTGAATCTGGATTTTCTTATACAGAGAGCTGCCCTTGGGAGCTCAGTGTGTTGCGTTCCAAAGCCAGACTGTCAATGAGGGTCATTTTCATTGGAAATAGAATAGAGCTCTAGATAGACACCCCTTTTTGTGTCAGAGACACACTGTCCTCATTAAAGGCCTGTCCTTGGTATGCCCTAGAGTTATAATAAAGATCATTTTAAAAAAAGGCTAGGAAGATCAGAGAATGAAGAGGAGGGTGGAGTGGATTGCAGCTTTACATCAAAAGCAGTATTTGAAAGAGCAAGCCTCAGAATGGCTGTACATTCTGAAGTTACTGTAGCGATATATAATTAGCAATTAATATGAGAGTTAGAGACCCAGATCACTAGTGGAAATTAGCATAAATAAATACAAAAAATAACTAAACCTAAGGAATAAAAATAACCAGGCAAGGCCATTAACACACATACAGTCATACAGCATCAGTGCAAGAAAAAACTCAATGAGTTTCTGGAGAAAGGAGGAAGATGGAGGGATTAAAACTTTACAGCTGAACTAGACAAAATAAACAACATGAGGTACTGGCAAAGGTCGTTTTCAGTCTGGACTACAATTTCACACGTCTCAAAAGCCTCTCGCTCCTCTGTTCTCCTAGGAAGCTAGGAGACTCACATGCTATGCGGACGTAGGCCTTCTGGCTCTTCTGGGTCCCCGAGGTGCTCCAGGCCACACACTGACACCAGAAGTCGTCAAGCCCGAAGACCTTCTCCACCTGCTGTCTGGAGATGTCGATCTTCACCTGCATGACCGGCAGACCTGGAAGAGGGAGGAAGAGAACAGGTTAGTACCATGGGGAGAACACCAGCATGACAGGCACCCATGTGCTTTCAATAGTCTCCAGAGAGCCTCCTCACATCTCAAACACTGAAAACACAGATGTTACGAGATACCCCAACTGGTGTCTTCGTAGTGGAAGCTGGGCTTGCGCCCATGAAATAATTCTTGCAGGCTGCTCCACCAAATAAATAGGAACAGCAGCCAAGTTAATCTCATACGGCTTCAATAAGACTATGTGCTGGTGTGGTCGAGGGAGGAGTGTGAGGTCCGTGATAAGTTCTTCAAACCCGGTCCGGGTTCCTGTGGGTCAATGGGCACTCCCCATCAACAGGAAAGAGTTAACTGTTAACCAGACGCCTAACCTTGGCTTAGCTAGTGACCGGATCTCTGTCATTCCCTGTGGCTAGTAAGAGAGATCTCTCTCTCTGCTAGCAAAAAGGCCAACATGTCAATCATAAAACTGGAACAAGATAATGGGTCTGGAGCTTGTGGAGTTTGGTGATTTAGAAAGATGATTTAAAAAAAAAAAAAAGGTAATTATAGTGCATATTGGTACAGGAATTGCAAAGCTACACAGCTATTTGATGCATTCCTGTTCTGAAAAGGTCATCCTTACATTGTGGAATATGTCAGGCCTCTGGAGGGTAAGTGCACAGAGTATAGTCTGGTGGCAGCAGTCGCCTCTTGCTTCAAAGCCAATTCAAAATGCCCCCATCACAAATGCCAATTCAGCTACTCAGAATGGGTGCTTGAGTGTGTCAGCTAACTGATGGGTGATTGGATTTCAATTTGTGAAGCTGCACACGAACATGCTCAGGAAAGGTATTATTTGTGCTTGTGTATTGCATTTGGGCAGAGGAGCACTCTGATTGATTTATTTCCAGTAGTGATTAGAATTGACAGCGCCATAGGAAAAAGAAAAGAAAGCTTTCTCTCTTTTGTTTCCAGCTTTCTCCAGCTTATTTTTATATACTTCATTAAACAGTATATTTCTTAAATTAGTAATTGAAAGAACATTTGTATTTTTGCAAAGTAATACATGTTGTTGTTTTAATCAAGCTGCTGTTGTTTTAAGTGGCACCGCTTGAAGATTAAGCACTATCATATGGGTGCCATTCCGACTGGAAATGAACCATGGGAAACAAGAGAAAGAGTTCAGTGGTGTATTCATACTTAAACAACACATTTTGAGTATTGACTTTTTCTGTAAACGAGTATTGAAATTTCTGCTTTTGTCAATTCCACCCCATAGAAACACAAAACACTTGCAACCACATTGCTTATACTCCTGATTGCTCCGACACCTGAGTGGCTCTTTGGAAATACCTGGGAAATAACCAAGTCCTACTGACTGATTCATATTTAAAAGAAGACGCCTAACAAAATGTGCACAAAACAACAACATAGTATAACTGAATGACCGAATCACAACTGCTCTCGAACTGCTTATGAATCCTGGAGGTGATTTGCACTTATTAACTGCTTATTAACATCACTAGATAGAACAAAAAGGTTCACAAAGATCAGAATGGAGGCATATCAAGATCAAGCACGGTTTAAAATAGACCGAGCTAGCATGGTGTTGATGGAGTGAGAGAACCATCTGAACAAGAACAAGTCTGGCAGGTCTGCACTGGTGCACCCTGGGAAATCACGCTTCATGGAGCAGGTGTCTTATTATTGCACTTTGAAATGTTCTAACACTCTGAGCTTCAATTACCGGGCGAGGTCTCCAGACAATGCGTTTTTCTGATGCCCAGCTGTTAAATCATCAATTTCCTGCAACGTACCCCCCGAATGCGTTTCTGCGTGATTAGTAATGAGAGTATTTTCACATCTTACAATTTTTCTTGTTCGATTTTTTTTTTGGGGGAAAAAGAGAACCGAAATTTAACTTAGGAAAAGCACGTGCCCATTAATCCTACACGGGTGGTTATATATTGAGTCCATTGGGCAAGACAAACAAACCAGTTATCCAAGTGACCAGTTGTCACTTCTCTGATGCTTGGGGGGGAGCTGCTATTACACCTTACTACAGTAGGTCTTCACAAATAAGAAGGATGGAATGGAGGATAGACAGATATTAATAATGTTGTGTGGGCATCCTGTGACACGACAGATTGGATGACTTTAAAAATCACTCCCGACTTAAAAATTTGAGCCAGTTACCTTGGGGCTTATTTCCATCGACTCCTATTATTATTATTAGCAGTAGTACTTTTATTATTATAGAAAACAAGCAACTACATCATATAAAAGGTCATTTAAGCACTCTAGAGTTGTTTCTTTTTTTTGTAACATTAACACTGAATTGAATCTATTTAGAAGAAGAATAAAAAAGCAGGATTTAATTGAAGATTGGTGTGGTGTAAACGGTGTGGAACAGTAAGACCTGGCTGTTCTGTGGATAATCCAGGCGGTGTGGGATTCCTTTCACAGCTCAATGTAAGAAAACCTCACTGACAACATATTTAAGCCTGGAAGAGGCTGCTCCTGATCCAAAAATAAACCCTGCACAAACAGAAGCAGTGAATGTGTCCCTGTTCAGACTGGAGGCGAGGATTTATTCTCATGGGACGCACGTTTGCTCTGCTCTAAAGGTGTTCAACCATTCACACGACAACCTCCTTCTGTTTATCTTATTAAACTAGTGATTAAGGTGCTTATTGAAATATGCATCTCATTTTTCCATCTCTGCGACTGCAAGTGCAGCCTGAACTCAAGCTAACAGGTGCAGAGTTTGTTGAGTTAATTCCGTGTGAGCCTCATTTCAGGTTTCCCAGCAGTGTCCTCCTTTTCAAAGTCTAGTGCACGTAGCACACATAGCACTCCATTTGAATGATCTGCAAGTGGAAAATGGAGCCGCTCTTGGGTGGACCCTGTTATCCCAGATGACTTTCTGTGGTGTTTTATTGTAATTGTTTGGTTGTTAGGGCTGTTTAGTTTTGTTCTCCTAGCCATTTTTATTTTCTCAATATCCACGTGTTCTTGCTTGACAGATGGCATAGTTCCAGAACTCATTTTTTCATCCCAACAGACGCCACAGTCCGGCTTGCTTTGTTTTAGTGTCCAGATGTATGTGAACCCATTAGGTACCAAATACATTTAGACTTCACTTTTGCGGCTAACAAAATTAGAGTCAGTTATTGTAACAATATAGTTAAAGAAAAAATATAAAATGCTCCAAAAGATTACAAAGTAGCCTGTCCTCAAATGAGGACAATGGCACTCAATGGGTTAACATCAGCATCATTTATTAAATAATAAAAATATACAAGAATCCAGCTGGGAGGAAATGAAAGGCCAGGATTAGACTTGTCTGAATTGACATCAAAAGCCACCCAAAGCCACTGCCTAAAGGAAGTATTTCTCACCTCAAAGTCTGGAGTAGGAAGATGAAGCATGTACACTGTACAGTTCGTTTTCAGCTGCAGGTGTCTGGTGTATTGGGGCGGTAAGGGCTCTTCATTGCAAACAGCCCTGGTGTCAGCCGGGGTTTGTGGAGACTGCTTCACTGCACTGCATTAGAGGAGGAGACTGCCAGCAAGCAGGAGCAAGGTGCCCAGACCCGGGGTAAGCATCATTAAAGAGATTGTTGGCTGAGAGGAAATATCAATTTTGTCAGCAAGAGACTATTCTTTCTCACTTTCCTATTTCCACTCAAGTCAACCTCAATTCCGCCTGGGCCCTTTGCTTATCAGAGGCAAGCACTGGAACCAGCAGATTTGAATGCCTTTCCATTGTTCACTCCGCAATTCAATTAGACAGAGCCTGCTTGGTACACAGGCTGGTGGCAGAAGAGCACATCTTATCTGCCACTTCCCAGCATGAGAACATAGCACCTTTATAAATGAGACAGAGTTAACAGGTAGAGTAAAAATAAGTCAATCTTGCTTATTTTAGCTAGATCTATTAATTATTATTATTTTGTAATTGTTTACATTTTTACACTCAAGATCAAATGTATTCAAATGCATCATCTTATTTACCAGGGGTATTCTATGGGACACCAGCGTAACATTCAAATGTTACACATAATGTACCATTTAAACAAATAAATATAGATGCAATATATATGTATTTGTGCTCCCTTTTTAATCTTGATGTTGCACAAACACAAGTTCAATATTTTGGTGAAGAAATCCTCAGTGTGGATACCCTTTGTTGCAGATTCTGAACAATAGAATTATATGGGATAAATCTTAAAAACAGTACAGCGGTAGTGGAGCGTTAAAGTTTACAAGTCTATCTACAAACACACCCAATCATAAAATGCACTGAAATACACAAAATCAGCTCCTTATTTTATTCCCTGAATGCACCGTTCTTTAAAGTAATTTGCCTTCAATGCAGACCATACAGTCCAGCAGTGAATTCAGTGAAGTAATTTTAATATTGCCTCCCGTTGCTGGAAACAGTTTTTCTGGGTGAGGAGTCAAAACTGCAGTGACTGTAATGAAAATACTGAAAGGGATCAGGTATCCTCTAGCTGCTAACCTCCCTCGAAAACAGATAAATACCACTGTAGCCTGCAGCTTTCTGTTTGTTTAAACACTCAAAAGGGGGGATTTTGGCTCAATAAAAACCAACCTGCAAGCGTTCATCCCGTAATTACTCCTCATTGGGTACGATATTCTGAGAGCAGCAAAGTGGTTAAAAACAGAAACAATGGAAAGCACACATTGCGAGTAAATGAATTACACTGAGTCTTCTGTCTGCACTCAGGAAGGCAATCTGTACAAGCTGTCACACGGAACAAACACTGTGAAATAAAAAAAGAGGAGGAGGAGGAGGAGGAGGAAGGAGAAGAAGTAACCTAAATTGAAAACATTTTCATTTGTTTTGCTGTTGCTTTGGAGATGATAATGAGCTCTACTTTGGAAAACGTTTGTGTTTTCTGTTCCTTTTTTATAGGCTAGTTGGCAGAGGCTTGGTGCACACTGCACTTTTGACATACTGTACTGTACTGTTACTTGTTTGTGGTTTTTGTTTAAAAACGATGTCAGCACTTTTCAATCAGCTTCAATAAGATAACATCATGAAGTTCTGCTCCAGGACGTGTCTGAGGTCAGCAGGTTTTCTGGTTACCGCTACAGAACCGCCACATACCGTGTTGTATAACGTGAATACAACGTGCATCCTTTTACAAAGCTACAGTTGTTGTGTTCTACAGGGTGTCCCATAAGTCAGCCATCATAGGCATCATTGTCGATGTTGGTTGTCTTTCTATTTCTTTCAGGAGTGAAAGTTCTGAAGCAAAGAGAAACACATGCAGATCACTTTAATGTGTGGTGCAGCGAGCCAATGGAGCGTGGCTCTCCAATTTAGCAGAGTATTCTAAATCATCATGATGTATCATACTGCTTACAATACCAGACGCACCCTGTATATTGTATACTACCATACTGCTGCATGAATTCACTGTCCTTTTATATACACATTATAGACACACAATGTAACTGCTCATTTTTATTCTGTAGAATAAAGTTACTTTGCTTGTAGAGATGCATACATACAGAGAGCTATTTATTGAACTGATTTCTGAACCCGTTGAGCCCAATTAACATGTAATTATAATGTGTCAAATAACACCACCAGATTGGAAACACTTTCTGCTCTATTAAAAGCATGCCAAATCTGTTTGATTTATGTATTACTTTATTTAATTGTATTTATTTATATTTCTAAAGCGAGAGTAAACAGCAAGGCTTTGTTAATTCTCCAAAGTAAATGTCTTAAGGAAGAATTCAGGAATGAAAATTGTGATAAATAAAGACAGCAGCTCCCCCCTCCCCCAGAATATTTACATCAATGCACAGTTTCTTTCATGCAGCACAATTCATAAGTGAGCCCTTCTCTAAATGCTACAGGTCTGATACCACCGCGAGTTGATTCAGAAGGACTGTAAACCAGCCGTTGTTTGATGTCATTCAAGTCCTGTTTTGGGTAAAGACATTTTCATTTTTTACGGCTGTTATGTGATTTACATTCAGAGAGACACTGGTTGCTCAGTATGTTTTTTTATTATTATTATTCCATGTGATTCTATTTTAAGTTGTTTAGAGAAACATTCTGCCGCCCCTAGTTCCTCTACAGCTCTGGTATTTATTATAGACATTTACTATTAACTTTGAATTAACTTATGATATTATGAGTTGTTTCTTGCTGCTATTATAACCATATTATACTATATTATATTATACAATTGTGTGATTTCTTTTAAGAGGAAACGAAGGCCAACTTTACCCTTGATTTAAAACAGGGGTCCCTATGTGTAGCAAGAGCCCTGAATGTTTTCATTCTCTCCTCGTTTTCTCTGTGCAGGTGCAGTAAAACCAGAAAGTAGCCCCTCTTCGCAGCTACAAGACGTTCACCCGTAAAAAAAAGGCCAGTTAATGGTGTTGAGAGGCAGCTGTGATTCAGAAACGATTGACCTTGCCATCTGTTTCAGCCCATCATCACCACCAGATAGCTCTCCATCAGCCGCTCCATCCGAATGAAACACAATTCCCATTACAGGAATCCAGCTGATAATGCTTTATCAATTAGGCCCTTCGTTATTGATCTTTGTGCAACAGGTGGTCCAGGCCCATTATCTTCATTTAAGACCACATTGTCCTCTCCTGCCTCTCGTATTTCCACATGCTCATTAAATTCAAGCTGATGGACGTATCGGCTTTTTCTTAAATTGTGGCTTGATTGTTCTCCGTTACTCCACTGCAGATCACATTTAATCACATTTGTCTGTTTTTCGCCGCTCTCCTCCAAACCGAAGTTAAATCAGAAAACGGTCACGTAATGCAACATAGAATTTCCTTGTTCTATTTCTGTGGGATCCATCTTTTTAAACTGAGCCATAAAGAACGTTCAGGTGTCGATTGTTGCAGATTCGAGGACTGCGAGAGGAATTGCGGGACGAGGATAAAGGTTGCATGAGTCCCTTCATTGATTCTGCAATCCTCAAACCGCAGATTGAATAACAATTGAGAACGGTCTGAGGGCACCATTAGAAACTCAACTTACATGGATCTGTGTAGCAGAAGAAACATACCTTCTTTCTCTACTGTTAACTGAAAACACTTAAAAAGATTAAGAAGTAAAATTCAAGCGTAGTTGTCAAAGATTTTTAAAAAGCGGCAGAAGTTTTGGGACATCATATTGATTTTTGTATTATTATTATTATTATTATTATTATTATTATTATTATTATTATTCCTAAAAGTGTCAGTTCCCTTCCATTTAACAGTCTGCCCTGTTTGACCTGCATCCACTAACACACAGTGCTGTAATTCTCATAGATAGCCTGCCATCTCGCATTGATTTCTGGAGGAAGGTAATATCTTCATCTTCATATATTAGGGATGAAACTGCTGTAGCCTGTCAGGGAGACAGACAAGCAGGAAAACACGAGCTTGACAAAGTGTGAGTCTGCAGTCAGAGAAATACAGCAGAGAGGACATAATGAGGATTGATAGAGTTATAGACCGATAGCTGAACAAGTGTACAGCTAACCATTACAGAGCACTATACAAAATATACACGTGTCACCCTTGTGTGCAAGTGACACCATTTTATTTATGGTAAATCAGTTTATTACTGTTACAGCTGTTATCTGGGGAGTGCATTGATTGTGTTTTAATAAAAATAAAATCAAAGTTTTTAACATTGGAGAGGGTTCCAATCAAACTAAATTGAACTAACCTTCAACTGCTGAGGCAAGCAACCCCCGCACAGCAGTGTAAAAATACAGTCGGTTGCACAGCTGATGTACTGTGTGATGCATTGGCATGACAGGTTCTCTGTTGTGGTTGCTGCTGTGACCTGCATCATTTTACTCCAGTGGATAAAGGTTAAACATCATGCAGAGTCCTACAGGAGTGTATCTGACTGCTGCCTCTTTCTTCAACTACCACCTTGTTACATCGTTACATTTCATATTGCTCCTGTTACCCTTCAAGACTTCAGAGCTGAAAGTGGCATCTATGGAAAAGCTTCAAACACACACACACACACACACACACACACACACACACACACACGGCACTTTTCACTCCTAGACGTGTTAGACTGAAACAGTTTGCACGTGTGCACTTGGGAACACAATCCTGCTATGGTCTCACACACTCCGTTCCTATCTCCTCATCCCTTAAAGCTAAACCAGCAGAAACCAAATTCCAGCAGCCACTTCGCCACTGCTCTTCTAGACCCGTTTAAAAACAAACCGTTAGAGACATCCTAAAACGCTCAAACTGTTTAAAATGTAAACACATCTGGAGTGTTTGAAGAAAAACAAAAAACCAGAAGAAGCACTTCTGTACTGTTTGTTTTTTTTCGATTTTAAAACTGCAGAACACCATGGAAAAGACTGACAGCAAATATTGACTATGACATTAATTAAACTGTACACTTGCTACAAACACTAAGCCAACATCAAGATTTCACATGCATATTTTTTGCACAAGAGTCAAGGCATATTATCAACACGGAGCTGGTTTAAACTCTAAACTATTAACACCCCTAGTACTAACACCTTAAATACTTAATCTAAAATATCAATTTGGGAATAGTTCAGTCTTCTGACAACTCGCACCTTTCCTCTGCAAGAGAATAAAGATGCAATTAAAAGTGTGGATGTTCAGAATTAACCTTGGCATTCTTTCTGGGCCGACAGATTTTGTTGGCTATAAAAGAAAAAAAAGAAAGCAATGTTTATCAACTATACAACATGCAGACTATTTCTTACTGCTTCTATATTTATAAGTCACTGCTGAAATGCTTCCTTTCATTGCCTCAGGGCTTCTCCCTGCCCATTAGCAGTTGCTTGGCACACTGTTAAAGCAGCAGTGGTCTCAAAGGCCAGTCCTCTAGGGCTAGTTCAGTGAAGGTTCCAACAAGAATTTGCACAGCAAACACTGTGCTCGCAGGCAGACACTGCAGAGAGTTTAGATGCAGGGTATTGTGCTGGGATGTTGAGGGGCTAACACACACATTCATTCTGAATCATAGCTCAGCAGCGACTGGCACATCTATTTTGAGGACAGCTTCTCTGCGGAGGATACAGAAACAAACAAACAGGGTATGTGCAGTAGAAACGGCTCAGGGCGCAAGAAAATGAGCTCCGACCTCCTGGAAATTATTCTTTTGTTACACTGACATTAATATGATAGAGATATTCCAATGGCAAGTTATTATTACCAGCATTGATGGAGGGCGGAACCAATGTAAGGTTTCTTCTGCCAACAGAAGTCCACTTGAAATAGTAATCAAAGTGTAAATGTAAAGCTCAGGGACTCAGACGCACTAAGCAGGATTTGCTTGCAAAATAACCTTGTTATAGTGTCTGCACAATGGAAACGGACTCAAGTCAGTCCAGTTGGGCCATACCAAGAGGGACAGAGCTAATCTTTGTGAGTAAAGAAGCTTTAAAAGGCACTGTCTCTGGCAACAGTAATGTAGTGTAAAGAACACTTTGAGGTAGGATATAGGGAGTCCATCAGTGACGACGAAAAGGAGGGCTGGCTTTTCTCCAGCAGTTGTGTTTCAGTTGTCATATTTGATGATGAAGAACATTTACATGAATAGGGTTACCTGACATCCCGGGAGAAGTGTGACCGTCCCAGTTTTCAGCCTTCATTTTTTTGTCCCAGTCATTTGTATTCACATCTTTCATAAGTACAAAACTGGAGCAGTGTACCCAGTAAGGTGACAGCACAGTAATTTATTATAAAAAAAAAAATAATAATGAAGCTTATGGATTACTTGTTTAATAATTCTGATTATGTGTTTAATAAATAAACTTCCTGGACCATGGCTGGTTTTTTTTGTAACCAGCCAAGTTCACATTTTAAGTTAGCCTCTGTTGTGTTTTGATTAACACTGCTGTTTTTATAACTGATTAAAAATGATATATAATAATGAAATCAAATATATAATTATTGATTTATTTTGTCAGGTGCCTTTATCCTCTATACACCCAATCTTAAACTTCTTAATTGTTGCTGAAGAGAAAAAAAAAAGTCTGGGTTTTTCACTCTGGAAATCTGGTAAACTTAGGCAGCTTCTCAGAGCATCCCCAACCCACCCCCCCAGCCCTGTACCTGTAGGGGGGTCCAAGGAGCGCTCGATCATGTGGTTGTCCTGGTGAACCCACTCCCCATTGCACTTGAAGTAGATCTGCGTGGCGGGAGTGGAGCGGCAGGTCAGGGTCACTGGCTTGTTCTTGACGATATAAACATCCTCCGGCTCCAACAGGAAGTGGGGCAGCAGGTCCGAGAAGGCCGCAGGGAGGGGATTGGTTACCGCGGCAACGTGCTGGGCGTCTGGGAAGGGAAAACAGAACACCATGATGCTGCAGCAGCTTTCAGAGAATAATTCTCGAGCACAGAGAAACCACAGCACATTCAGTCATAGCCGCTTCCTCCAGTACTCATTTGTTTGTTGGACACTGCAACCCAGTCATGCTGTGCAGGTGGAAATTCTAACATTTGGACAGATGAGATTATTATTTAGTTAGGCGACACCCCTAGAGATTAAGGTTAATGCTTAATGGACTGCATACATGTAAAAATCAATGGGGCACCCTCGAAAATCCATTGCTAACTCAGTTGTGTTGAGTTTTTGTACTTCAACCAATGATTGTGTTGTGTAGAATTAAGCTCCAATTACACAATAGTAACTTGAAAAAACAGTACTTCAAAACTGTATATTTTTGTTTTTTATTTTTGTTATTGACATTATTCCTATATTTATTTGCTCATGCTCAGATGACAGGATGCTGTTGTCAGCCTACCTTCCAAGCCTCTGCCCTGTCATTTAACTTTGGACATGGCTGATCTCTGTGGAAATCACGTACTGTATCCTCAGAAAGAGGTATTAAAATGGGCAGGGTTAAAGGAAGCCTTAAATCAGAACGTCAAAGAATAACATATATATTTAAATAAACATACAACAGAAACTGATTCAGAAACAGGTTGGAAAGATGAATACAAACTTGGTTTAGTATCAAGTCTTACTAACTGTCCCTTGTGACAGCTCTGTGTCTTTCAGCAATGCCAAGGGCATTTCACATTTAAGTCTAAACGAGTCTTTAATTCATCTTTTGTGGTGATATTTGTCCACATCAACAGTATGTATTCAAGATTGGTGAAGGTACTGTATGTCTGGGGGCTTGTTAAGTTGTCAGCGCATCTTAAATGTTTATCCCATTTTGAGAAACATTGTTCTTCAGTTGTTTTGTTACATGTATAACTCACAAAGGGATTGATACATTTCCATGAGCCCCTGATGCCTGTATAGCTTCAAACATTGAAAACGACACACTCCAAGCACATTCTGAAAGCTGTTTATCAAGATACCTTCTTCTCAGTTCTGCCATACAGCAGCTGATCCTGCTGGATTAAGTGGGACAGCGCACGTCGATCAGATTTCTCTGCAGAAAGAAATGCATTAACTGAGGATGAAATTGTCATCCATTTATTACCAATCAGATGGGTAACCAGGGCCAGCAGCCAACAATACAGCACTGGTCAATCTTTCTCCACAGTGGTGCAGAGCGCATGCATGTATGGCTTTGCAGTAGGGTTTAGTCAATGATGAAGTATTGTAAGTCTTGCAAATGTCACATCTCAGAGACAAACATATACCTGTATTGCCTGTTGCCATCACTGTCTCCGGAGGAGACTGCAGTGTAATATGCATCGTCACTAAGGGATGCTATTAATCAAAAGGACAAATAAAAACACACACATCCGAGATGTGCAAGATCACTGCCATGCTACACAACTGCTACAGGTTTCAGACACAAAGCATTCTGGGTACTTTTGTTGTCACAATAAAAGGTTGCAGTTTTTCCATTCCCCGTGCGTTCGAAATTGCATCAAATCTTAGAAATAACTTCAATACAACAGACACAATCCCAGGAGAGTCGGATATTAAAGCTTGTGTATTCTTTAAAAACTTCACTCAATTTTCTTTGCACGATTCAGACCCCCAACCAATAGGATTCTGTAAGTACTGTGGCAATACAAAATAAAACAATGTACAGTACATGCCTCTGTAGGGAATTCCAATAGGAGTGTATTTATATGAATGTTTTTGCTTCACTAAAAGTGCAAATGTTGCAGGCTATGCCTGGTGGTCTGTCAACATGTCATTTTTATTGTACATGCTCAAGAAATTCAAAATCTGTTCTTCCGGGTTTTTTTTTTTTTCTTTCTATAAGAACACAAGCAATCTGTGGCATTGCTCTCCAAGGACTTGCATTTACTATGCACTCTAGGACAAGCAAGATCAAATC
This sequence comes from Acipenser ruthenus, assembly GCF_902713425.1. Taxonomy (NCBI): domain Eukaryota; kingdom Metazoa; phylum Chordata; class Actinopteri; order Acipenseriformes; family Acipenseridae; genus Acipenser; species Acipenser ruthenus. The sequence continues at coordinate 29,310,161 of NC_081210.1, forward strand.
CCAGCTAAAACAATGGCTCCAGCTCCAATCTCAACCCAATCTCAGCTCACCGTGAACTGAACTGGAGTAGTGAAGGATAACCCAGAGCGTGTGAAGAAGAGACAACTTGGTTATAGCGGCTATAGCCTCAGGTCTGCCACACTCCCACCACCCAACTGAGAGATGATGACAGCTGCATTGCGTGGACAAGGGAAGCCAAGGCTTAATAGAACCGGGAAAGAGGACAATGAATGAATGGCAGCAAGACTATACTATCATCTTGTTTAATGCTTACAATTAGCTAGTCAAGGCAACTTTAACCAGTAGTTTTTTTGATGTTGAAAAAAATCAAATACAGGGATTGAAAGAAGATTCCCATTGCATGGCAGTTTGATCTGTTCAGGTTATGCAATGAGTTTAATAAGACACACCTGTTACCTGTACACCGTGGCTAACCAAGCTGAGAATGGGTGAAACTGCTGTGCAATAGTTTTATTTCCATCCCTGAAATATGGTTCCGCCCAAACAAGAATGACCCTCTGGTGGGGGGTGGGGAGTAATATATATATATATATATTATATATATATATATATATATATATATATATATATATATATATATATATATATATATATATATATATATATATATATATACACACACACACACATACATCTTAATGTAAACATCATTCCCTGGAATCCAGTATTGGGGAGTTCTCGTGTTGGTCCTGGTATAGCCTCATGATTGAAGCGTCCCATTTAATAACGGGAGCGTGTCGCTCTGCCTGACCTTCACTTCTGCAGCTGTGAGGTCAGTATTAGCCAGTGCTAGAACGGCATCCTGCACAAAGACATTAGCCGGCTGGCAAAGCGTGTGTCATACTAATGTCATCTTTCAGGCTTCCTTTGTCATCTCCTTGCCAGCGCTGGGTTCGCCAATTCATCAGAGTGAAATACAGGGAGCTGGCGGTGGCAGGCACTGAACCCCTGCTAATGTATCATGTACACGTTTAACTCTTAATGAAAACTAAATGTTCTGTGTCGGATGAGGGACATCTATCACTTTGCACAAGCCTGATGCAGTTCTCCCTATTATATTTGGTGGAGCAGTGAAATGGAAAGAGACCAATTTAATCTTTTTATTAATATTATTTAGAATAAAGTTTTTTGCAGGCGTCCTGACAGGTGAACGATGAGCATCTGCATGGTTTCAAAATGTAATTGAAAATCCGGAAGCATGATAATGGCTCGCTAATGCCCATTAAGTTTTAAGATGCAGAATTGCATTTAGTCACCTTGAGTTTTTGTCGCGAAGGTGAATTGGCTCAAAAGGGCTCAGCATCTCTAAACTGTTTAAAACCGTGATGCTGTCCACTGGCTTGACTTGACTTGGACATCCTAATAGTTTGATTGACCTGTATTTCTAAAGATTTTTAAACAGGGCAGATGCACAGAGATGGGATGTGTACAATATAAAATAGGGCATGGAACTGAACTGAGCACATTCCCAGCCAGGGCAGACTTGTGTGTCCTTCTGTCAGTACAGGTAGTTAGCTTTTAAGTTTTAGCAAACTAAATTTAAGGTGACATTCACATTTTACATTTTATTTATGTCGTGTTTGTTATTTTCAAGCTCTTTAAGATACGATTACATTTTGATTTTCCTGTATACAAACCACTATAGGACACAACCCTCAACCCTTTTCATCAAAAATGGTTTTGTTTTGCCATCTCTTGGTTCTGCAATGGTTAATGCAAAAAAAGATAAGGCAGCCATTACAGGATAACCTTATTTATTTATTTATTTATTTTAAACAGTTAAAATGGAAAGTGAGAAAAATAAATCTAAGTGGAGAAGACGTTCGTCTTTCTAGCCCTTTCTGAGCCAATTAAAATGTTTTATCTGCGGCGCGTCCCTGCAGGGAAACATCAATGAGCAATCGCCAGGCATAACTTACATCACAATGATGAATGACAGCTATAACACGGGTTTTATTACACCATCATCACTTTACAATGTCTTTAGCAATTCATTTAATTAAAATTGCTGTCCAGAATATTAAACAATTTCATATTCCAGTGATTTAACAACAAAACCACAACGGCATTTGTATTACAAATACTTGCTTCGCAAATGGATTCTTAATGGATTTCTGCTATTTCTGGCTTGAAACTGTCTTTCTTCACTTTCTTCTGTTTTATGTCAAAGTGGATTCCACATATACATATATAATGTATGGGTCAGTAATGCACAAGTGGAAGCAGTTTATTTTTAAGTGAAGCTGCCCACAGGGGAGCGTCATGATGTAGGAACTTACATAATATAGGAATAGATTTTGTACACGAATCTATGGATTTGTTTTTTTATTTCAATCAATTTGTAGTTTTACTTTTTGCCCTGCCTGGAATGAGTTTCAAAAGAGACGCTCTAATAATGATAGTAATAATATTAATAATTAAATAATTAAATAAATAAATAAATAAATAAATACATACATACATACATACATACATACATACATACATACATACATACATACATACATACATACATACAAATGTAAGCTCCTTAGTAAAAAAACAAAACAAAAACAAACAGAAAAAAAAGACACACAACTTTTACACACACACACACACATCATAAACAAGTTGATGTTAACTTAAAGGCCCGCCTCAGTCTTGCAATGATTGAGAGTCTCAATGAATCTGTTCTTTTTTACTGATATTATCTTACCTCCCTCCCTCATCTACAAGCCACAATGCCTATAACCAGCATCTTCAATGTCAATTACACCATACAATTCATCTGAATGAAAATAGAGCCAAGTCTTATCTCTAGATACAGTCCAGGGAAACGTGTCATTACTCGTCTTATACTTCACTGTGCTCTTGGGCGGACATCTACTGCAAGCACACCTGGGGATTAAAGCAGTGTTATACACTTATACAGACGTCAAGACACTGTGATCCTGGGAAGAACATTATGGGCTGTTGCATAGCAGTCTGCGTGCTAAAAGCATGCCGGAGGCTTTAATCATTGTTCGACAAACGTCATCCTTTTAGCCGCGTGTCCTGAGGCGATGGTAAGAGCCATGGCACACCTCTACCCTGCAAGACTGCATTACAGCGCCCAGCAAGCTGGTATCTGATGAATAGCATTACCATCAACCACAACCCCAGTGGGTGGAAACGGGATCAACAGGTAGGGGATGGAAATCTACATGTAATGCGAGCTGACTTGTGGAAATGCTGTTTTTGCACCTGCATTGCTTCTTTCATATCCAGTGACTCATTGCTTACAGCAAGTGTTCTGCTGCGGTTTTGAAATAACAGAGTTTGGATGTTCGTGATAGGGAGCAATGCGGCACAGGTACTGGTTCAGTGGGGGCTTCGAGGGAGCTAACACTTCCCAGTGTGCTTCCTTCCCATACAGACGCATGCAAGCAGCCGGCCTTGTACACAGGCTTCTATAGCACCCGACTGTACCAACATGTTCAAGACACTCAGAGAAACCAGTTCTTTAACAGGGTCAGTCTTCTTTAAAACAGACTCCCGGATCTGTATTCAGATGCATATGTTCTGTGATGATATCCATCTGTAACTTGTATTCACAGTGCTATAATATAGTGTAATCTATGTCTTTGAATGCTCATGGAAGGCTGAATCAAAAGAACAGGATGGACTTGGTGAATCCTCGGTATGGAGACCACGATGGACACGCAACACATCCTTAAAAGGACACAGAGGACATAAAAAACATCTTTAACTGAACGAGATGAGGCAGCCTGAAGAGAACACAGTGTCAGTGAGGTACCTGATTAACAGGGCTTCTGTTATCAAATCAGCGATATACGGCTTGTACGTAATTTACATCCTTGTAAAAAGAAGAGCTGCGAGTCGTTTGTAAAGCGGGGCAGTTCGCTTCAGTCCCTGCAGGAGCAGTCACTCAGTGTCCATCAGCACCTCACATCAGTGCACTCAGCCCTTCAGTGGAACAGGGCTTTCAATTTCCAGCTCCATCAGTCTGTCACTTTTCATGAGCACTAAATAAGACTGCCCTTCCCCACAGCCAGCGTGCAATCCCTGTGGACAGAGGGCTGCACTCATCCACACAAAACACCCCCTCGCCTTTGACAAGCAACACGCAACAATGCCTCATAAAGCAAGCGGTATACCACTACTAAACTGAAGAGCTTTAAAAACAGCCTGTGAGTGCGCCAATAGTTTTCCTTCTTTTGTTTACCAGGTGCTATAGAAATAATAATAATAATAATAACAATAATAATAATAATAATAATAATAATAATAATAATAATAATAATAATAAATTTGTATTGATTCCAGTACTGAAAAGTATACGTTTATTGTGCTGCAAAACCAAAAAAATAAACTTTAAAATCACAGGAATGAGACTATCCATTTTATACCCGTCTGTGGATGCACACACACACACACAGGCACAGAGATAAGATCATGCAATTAAAAGTTCTTAAGAAAACAACTGCTGTGCAAATGATATTGAGCAAAAAACTAAAACAAACAAAAAAAAACTATACAGTACAGAAAAGGTACTAGTACATTAATGTTCCTGTGAATAATGAGAAGAGAAAAAAAAAAAAAAAAAAAATTCACCAGTATGTGCACATCCCATCACTGACTCCTCAATTCCTGGCACCTCCATTTGGGTCCTCACCTTCATAAGGATGGACTGCATTCCTGGCTGAAATATTACACAGAAGACTAAAAAGATGAAATGCTTCATCACAGTCTCTCTCTGCAGATTCACCTGCCTCTGTGAAAGCTCATTCAGCAAACTTGTACAACAAAATCTAATTTTTCAACGTATCTTGCAGCTTAAATAAAGACATAAATAAACGATTGAATAAACACATTTCTATTTAATGTAGATATTCTATATAGATCAGGATGAAGGACAGGGTGAAGGACATCTTCCAGCAGGTATAATAAAATGTGATCCATCTCCAGCTCCAATCACTGAGGCACACTGCCTCCAAACTCCCACAAACATACTCCCTGAATAGAGAACAACCTGGTGCTGCAGCAGCTTTAGTGAAAATAAATTAAAAAGCTGCATCTCAGCGGGGTCCTGAACTTGCATTATAAATGCTCCCTCCTGCCTGTACGTTATCCAGTGATATTCAGAACTCTGCGGAGGCTGGCATTCACAAGACAGCCCACGGGGGCACTGATATTGGCACGAAGCTAGCTGGCAGGCTGAGGCATCGGGCAGGGGGTCGGGGGCATTTCTGGACAACCCGCCAGGCTGCAATCCAACACACTGACTGACACGGCCCCAGCTTCTTTATTAAGGCCCCCCCCCCCCTCCACCATCACCCTCACAGCAATCATTCCCTGTTCTATTTTTAATGGTTACAGTTTCCATTAGCAGCAAACAGAATGGGGGCATTTACATGCCCACAAGGAAAGCGAGCGCTCAGCAGGTACTGTATCCTGCCAATGCTGCAGAAATGTTTTTTTTTTTGTTTGCTTTTATTCTTTTCTTTTTTTTTACTTACATTTAACTGATGGATTTCAAATATAAAAAGGCATTCTAGCTTGGATGTTAAAAAGCTAAGCTCAAGGAAATTATACAGTACTGTCCGTGGTTCATTAATCTAGCTGATGAAACCAAGTCCTGCTTAGTGACTGCCAAGAGTCTGTCTCCTCACCTCTCTTACAAACACCTGATAAAGCTGTACCACAAGCTGAAGAGCTGGGCTGAAGAAGCCACCACAACTTGGTTCACAAAAAATAAAATAAAAGACCGCCCTCTGTCCAAAATGACTGTGCTCAATTCCTTCTCGTATGAACCATTATCATTAAGAGCATCATTAACTGTGAATGTGTGTTTCTCCAAGGATGGAACAAACCTGATTTGAAATACAGGTGCGCTCCACTTATAACAGATCCTGTTAGAACGGAGTTCCCTTTATAACGTGTTGAAGAGAAACAACACAGGTTTTAATGGGGAATTCCTCTGATTAAAAACGGAATGGTTTTTAATCCTTCTGACCTCCTGGAACAGGCGGGTCTTTGGCATTTAATACGTACAGTTTAATACATACAGTACAGTTTAATACGTACAGTTTAATACGTACAGTACAGTTTAATACGTACAGTTAATATGTACAGTTTTCCTGTTCCACAGGTAGAGATTTTGTGCTAGTAAGGTACATCCAGGACAGTAAATGACAGTCACAGAGGCATTTGTGATGCCAATCAGGAAAAACAGTTGCTGTTTATTTTTATTCTTCTATGCTTTTCTTGGCACAGCCTCTGTACAGACAACATGCATTTTGTGTTTCAACCGGTGCATGCCATGTAGGCCTGCAGGGAAAAAAAAAAAAAAATTATTGGAGGTACCTGCATGAATCCACTTCCTGAGAGAGGGGAGACATGATTGTTGAAAAAAGTCTCTAGTCTCCTAGCTGGATTGAAACTAGAGTTTTGCGATGAGCTACCAAAGCCTCCTACTTGATGCATGCTAACCCCTTGCAGTGTCAAGGCAGGGGCTCAATACATAGAGATACAGACAGCAGCTGTGCTAACCTTCATCATACTGACAGAAAAAAGAAAGGGCTGCTTATTTAGTTTTATTTGAACTGATCTCATCCTGGTGATAAGATGACAAGGGAATCAGAAGCGCAGTTATGTTGTTAATACCTCTGATGAATTAGTCAAGAAGACAAGTTACTGCTGATAAAATCCTATTTCGTAAAGAATGACAGGGAGTTTCTTCTTCCTCTTCCCAAGCTCGCCCCGCCGGGACACGTTTATCTCCCCCGCTCTTTAAGGGCCGAGATGTTTTTGGCGCTGAAACTCAATTTATTTATTTCGTTTAACTGTCATGCCATTGACAGGTAATTTACGGCAACTATACACACAGCAAATCTAAAGGATGACATTTAAAGAGAAAAATGCATGTTGGAAACCAGGCGGACAGAGCAGCACAAAAAATGAAATATGAATAGCGGTGCCCATTTCTATCTTCACCACGTACTCGTGTGTTAATAAGAGATAGCGTGCTGTTCCTAGCTGGGAGACAGAGCAGGGAGTCATCTTGGAGCAGGTGTTTTTTTGTCAAATAAACAGTTTCCTGGCCTTTTAGGCATATGGTCTGAATGGGTAAGGCTCATAGACACTGGTCTAATCCATGAGACCATTGGAAGAAGAATCCAACACTGGAATTGAGTTCATGTCAGGGATGTATGCATACAATTGCAAGTGGGTTTATATACAGTGGTGTGCACATTTATTAGAACACCACATTGCTTCTGTTGTTTTGATTTTCACACGAGTGCCTGTTGTTTCTGTATCACCAATTACAGACCAGATGAGGCTGTCATGCAGGTAGGTAGATCAAGGATATAAATGGCAAATCTTGAGGAGTTCAAATAAATGTGTACACTGCTGTATACACACAATAATTAGTTGCTAAAACTGAATTGTAACCAGATTAAAAAAAGGTTCAGTTTCAAACAACGTATAAGCCTTACCCTTTCTTCTTCTTCTTCTTCTTCTTCTTCTTCTTCAAAAGAATGTGTATTCACATTAATGTATGTGTTTATTTATGTAATCACCCAATTGTGTGTATGTTTGCATATATTCATATCTTATTCTTTTTTATCTTTTCAAAAGTACAATGTCTTGGTATTTTAAACCTTGAGTCCCAGCAGGTTTTCATCAAGTGAATCATTAAAACAAACTAACAAATGTATGAATAAACAAACAAACAAAGAAAGCCCCAAAAGTGAGCTAAGCAAAGATCAATATCAGGTCAACTGCATTGTGCTTTAAAACAAATATACAGTACAGTTAATCTGGGAAAAGATGCAACCCTTATCTGATCTAACTACAAAACACATGCATATACAGAAACACATGCAAAAACTAAAAGCTGAACATAAAAAGCCTCTCAGGGTGGGGTATTCATAGCACTGTGTTTCTTAGACTACTGCATACTGTACTGTTAGGAATGCACACTGCTTTTAAAAGCATCACAGTACAACAGCCAATTAATCCCCAAGGGCATGCTTAATTAGTTGAACTGTTTTAACGTCAATACAACGGCCGCCTGTAAATCTCATGTAAAGATTAAAAAAAGCAGAGTGCTTGTAGGAGGGTGTTCTGTAAACCTCTCTGCCACTTCTACTCAGCTCCTGGTGTGCGTCCTGGGAGTTGTGTTTGGGTTGTCAGTGGAGGATTTTGGGTTAGCTAAAAATAAGAGATCTGTATTTTTAGGATATTTCCTTTTTTGTGTGTGTGTTTTCTAAAAGAAAAAAAAATCCTAATGTTAATGTTTCAAACCTTTTTACAGGAAAAAAAAAATAAAAAAGAAACCGCCGCAAACTGTTTACTGTAGTAAAGGCGCAATAAATAAATAAATACATTAAATAATAATTCTCAGGTTTGCCTCAGCAACCCTTGAATATTAATGTGTTTTTTTTATTTATTTGTTTGTTAAAAATAAAAAAGAATCTTGATGTTGTTGATCTCGAGGCTCAATTCACTTTGTTTTTTTTTGTACTTCACAGATCTCACCAGGCAGCCTTCATTATTTGTTCCCCATCTTCCCTTCTTACATCTCGGTTGGCGCTGTGCTTAGGGAAGTTTTATCAGGGCCCTGGCACCTTGAAAGAGCAGGGAAGAGGAATCCTGTACCGTTTCTCCTGTGATTGTATCATTTATAACAGCCTGGAGGTGACAATGGCACAGTAGCATAGCTTTCATAAGCTGGCTTTCTCTCCTGCTTCCTTTTGTTTATTCAGTCATTTAAAACATGTAGCCCAGACACACAGTCTCATAAGATACAGAGGGAATAACAATAACACCATTTACTGGTACACCAATCATACTATGGCAACGCAGCGATTCTAAACATTAACGTTTCTGTTAAACCAAAATATAGTAATGTCTGTGTTTTATTTTGTTTAAAATGCCTAAGTAAAGCGTTCACGGACTCCTGCGTTTCCCCCCGTCTTGTTTTGCTGCAGCATGCGTTCTAAAAATGCTTTACATATCCCAATCAGGAGCTCTCTTTGTTAACTGCAGGAAGGGCTGGAATAAAGAGCAGCCCCACAGACTAGACTATCATCAAGCCAGACCCCCCCACAGAGCACATCACAGCTGTGAATGTGAGCGAGGAGCAGCCGGGAGAGACCAGCCGAGCAGTACAATTCCTCTCTTTGTTGGAGCAACAAAAATAAAAAAGAAGTTCTCAAATCTTTACTCCCAAACTTATTGGTTATCTATCCAATGCAGGGAGTAAACAGCTGCTGTAACAATGTACTCTAAATGCCTGTTGCAATATTTATTTAGCAGATGCCTTTATCCAAGGCGACTTACAGAGACTAGGGTGTGTGAACTATGCGTCAGCTGCAGAGTCACTTACAATTACGTCTCACCCGAAAGACGGAGCACAAGGAGGTTAAGTGACTTGCTCAGGGTCACACAATGAGTCAGTGGCTGAGGTGGGATTTGAACCAGGGACCTCCTGGTTACAAGTCCTTTTCTTTAACCACTGGACCACACAGCCTCCTATAGAAATTGAAAAAGAACTGAGAACTTTTATCTTCAAGTTGGAGTTGTGCGATCACTCAGTTAGGGTCGTCAAAACTATTCCATGAATAGAAGCTGAGACAAATAGTGGCCATTATGCGTTAATAACATTCATTAGGCTAGGCGGTCTAGTGTCTTCTTAAAGAACAAAGGAGGAAGTCAGGAAACCTTGTTGTCAGCTGAGAAACTAAACAACAACAAACAAACACAAGACAAATTGGTCTTTTTATAGACGACGCTGGCAAGCAACTGTTTCAATTTCGAGTAAAACAAACGCACACTTTTTTTATCAGCTCAGATCGCACCTTTGCTGGCTTCCCGAAAGCCCCTTATTAACCTGGCTGGCAGAACTCCATGCCCCCTCAGTTCACAATCAGCGAGTGCAGTGATGTGGACCTGAAGATAGGAGCCTGCAACTTCATCGTGAAGAGCTGTATGTCAACAGTGAGGCCACCACTATTAAATGTAATCAGTTTCTGATTCGCAGTGGTAATTAGAGGCGTCTGCTTTATCTGGGGAGAGGCCTTTGTGCAATAAATTGGAAAAAGCTGTGCTACAATTATTATGGGTGTCCACTTTATTCCAGCGGAGGAAACTGCCATGGAAAAGACGCCTGTGGCACAGTTATTAAGCGTGGCTCTTCTACTCCCCCCTATGAGGCAGTGTTCAATAAATCAGAACTGTAGTAGTTATTAAGGCTGCCTGTTTTATCTTCCTACAGCATTTTTCTTTTCCTTTTTCTTGCAAGAGGTGAGAGATTGCGAAGGTAGTCTTATTAAATGGCTGTTTTATTCCGATAAGCCAGGGTAGAGCAACTGACAGCTGTGGCACAGTTATTAAATGCAGCTTGCTGTGTTCTGGTAAGACACTGCTAGCTAAGCGAGCGATACTGCACACTTATGCTTGGTTTCTCGCGTTCCTGCATTATGCTTTCACTTCTGCTTATGCAGAAACTGTACAGATATCGAAGAAATGATCAGTAACACATGGTTGTTCGGAACTGGTGTACACAGTACCTCATCCAGTCAACAATTTGAGATCCAAGAAACTATATGAAATCAAACATGCATGCATATACAAACTCCTCTTTTTTGTTTGCATTATTTGATAAAAAAAAAGGATGGTTGCTAATTAATTTGAAATTTTTAGGAAAAAAAAGTCAGAATCCATTTAAAATGTGTTCAAATCTGCACCACCCAGTGGCTCTCCAGTTATGACAGAGCATGATCACAGCGTCCTCGGTTTCAGCAGAAAGCCATCCTTCCTGCTGTTGTCTTTCAGGGGTCTGCAGGTCAGTTCTATTCGATCATTAGAAGACTAAACACTGCCCACGAAGCTGATCACTTCAACAGCAGGCGCTGTGCTACGGAGGCTCATCAACATTTAACAAAACACACAGGTTGACGTTTGAAACTGGAAACAAAGAGATCTACAATTATCCTCCTGGAGAGATCAGCATACATTATTCCCAAAAGGACCGAAGAACCAGAAGCAAACAGCGCAGTCCTCGTGCATTCTGAGCAACGGCTCGTTTTTGGATTTTTTTTTTACACTTTAATTCGGGTTGACTTTGGTCTTTTATGTTCAAGAAAATCAAACGGGACTCACAAGCAACCAAATAGGGTTACCAGACAACCCAGTGAACCACACTACCCATACGACCATATCTCAGCTAGGAAAGGAAACCACCACCCCCTCATCCTAAAAGAGCTGTGTTAACCTCAGAAACTGAGCTTGTTTATATCAAAATACAACACAGATTAGCCCCCACAGTGCTCCAGGCTGCTGTAAATCATATTCTCCGCCCATAAAAAGCACCAGATATTATTTATTCTGCTTACTAATGTTTGTTACTGAATATCGTTTACTTTTTTTTTTTTTTTTTTTTTATTTAGTGGTCGCCAATTATTTTTATAGTTTTCTCCCCTATTTAGTAATGTCCAATTATTTTTTAGGCTCAGCTCACCACTACCACCCCTGCGCTGGTGTGCGGTGAGCCGAGGACACCCTGGCCGACCTAGCCCTCCCTCCCCCCGGGCAGTGCCTAGCCAATTGTGCGCCGCCCCTTGGGAGCTCCCATCCTTAGTCGGCAAAGGAATAGCCTGGACTCGAACTGCAATAATACAAGGGCCTAAAGAAAAAAAAAGAAACACACAGCTTCTTAGGACATAGTTGTGACATTGAACTGAAACAAAGCCAAAACCCACAGAGCAGCTGACAAGCGAGCTTTGCCAGACAATGAAAAAACAATGCGTTGAATTTGCTATTTGGCGAGAAATATGGTGCGAGACTTCTATAAAATACCACAAACCAAAATTTGAATATAAAATAAAATAAAAAAAACACCAGTTCCAAACATTAATTAACTGATACAGGTAACTACAGCAGTGATTGGCTGGCAAACCACAGTAACCTTGGAAACAACAGACTTAATATTTTAGAACACTGCTGGAGTTGAAAAACAAATGCCAGTTGATTGGCATTCAGAGCCATGGTCAGGCTGGAGCCTGAGAGACAAACAGATAGTGGGCAGTGTCGGAAATCCCTGGGTTTAAGAATAAGCCCATTCATTTGTGTGTGTGTGTGTGTGTGTGTGTGCCGGAGGGTAAAAGACACTGCATGGAACAGTTGTGCCGTTGCACAGACCGAGAGCTGGAAAGATCTGCCATCACTCACCCGCGGCATTCAAAACAATCCCCCTGCAGACTCTGTTAACAATATCGGCCAAACACAAAACCCACAAATCTCACCCGGACTAATTGAGTGCCCTGGGATGTTCCCCCTTTCCCTGCTAGTTTAGCGGTCCCCTGACCCCCCCACCCACCGCTACCACCCCCACCACCCACCTGTTTCTTTATTAATGCATCTTGTGAGAAACAACCAGAAACGAGCATAGAAAGAGAGAAAAAAAAAAAACATCTTCTTGTTTTTCAACCTGAAATGCTTTGCAATTGACATATCAAAGATTTCCAGAGCACCGAAGGAGAAAAATGCAAATGAGGGACGTGGGCAGACGGATGTACAGTAAAACGATTGTTTAAATGAAAAGGAAACAGATTCATTTCTGTTCATCGACCTTTTCTTAAAAATCCAGATCCACAGGACTCTGAACTGAACCATTTTCCTCTTTTCCTTTTAGCCCTCCTCCCCCCTCCACGTTCAGTAAATATTCATACCTAAATTAGATGAAAGCTAAAATGTTGCAGTCATACTCAAAAGGGTTTTCCGTACACATTTATCACTTACTGTTCTTTTTGTCGCCTACCCTTATGCTCTGGTATCAAGATTTTTTTTATTTGGTTTGTTATTTACTTGTTGCCCTTTCGGTTTCATGTTTCTCTCTCTATCACACACATACTACTGCATAAAGAGAGAGACCACAGCATGAAATATTATGGGATAAGACATTCACTCCATGATGGAGCCTCGGGGGAGATCTAAAAGGTCATTCCTCCTCACCATCAAATACAGTAAACGACTGTACAAGTGAAAAATCAGGAACATGTTTTACAGTTTCAAACATGAAAAACCAAGCAAAAGTGAGGCCCCATCAAACTTAACACCTCTGCAGAATGACCACCACCGGAGTGCCACAGAGCACGCCTGCACATCGAGAAAGGCCGGACAGATTCACTGTAATAAAAACACTTTCGCAAGGAGGCTGCAATTAGATATATTTTGCTCGTACTGCGCAGTTGTGTAGAAGGGTGAGGGTTAGAGGTTGGCAGCTTCACTGAGAAGCCAGCTAAGGAACAAGGATATGTCTTCTTCCTGTTGGTGTATAAAAGAAACCCACCCTCACAAAGGGCAGCAGCGCATCGAGATGTTTCAAGGGCGCACTTCCCTTCAGCTCGCCTCATCTGCTGTACTGGGCTCTGTGTTGATGTCTGAGAAGCTCTGGAAGATGAATGTGGTACCAGATACCACAGAGAGTCTCAGGTGCTGATGTTAGAGAAGCTGTGGAAGATGAATGTGGGACCAGATACCACAGAGAGTCTCAGATGCTGATGTTAGAGAAGCTGTGGAAGATGAATGTGGTACCAGATTTACTGTTTAAATGTCTCACACCTGGAACAGCTGTAGCAAAGTTATTACCAGTGGCTACTTACAGAGGAAAGTAAGCATTCCAAGCATGCCCGATTCAGATAATCAAAATGGCATTTATATTACAGTTAAATGGAATAATTATAAAAGGTTATGGAGATCTCGTAAGGAGGTCACTTATTTTTAGTTGGGGGTGGGGGTGGGGTGGCAACGAAAGGCGATCCATTATCTGTGTCGATAGGTTGTTATGGTAACCATGTAGATCACAAACAGATGCAATTAGGGTTCAGTTATCCTAATTATTTAAAAAAATTCCTGGATTAAAGCTGGAGAAAACTCGAACCCCCCCCCCAAAGGAAAAAAAAAATGGCAGGAACGTTTCCAAATGCCTGTCGACCTTGAATGCGAAATAACAGCAAGTGCCTTGCTGCTGATTTATACTGCATAATAAGAACATTATCTACACACTGGTGGGTCGGATCTGCAGACACCAGCAAAAATAACAGCTCCGACTTTGATATTTATATTTCACATTAAAAACTCTGATATTTATATTTCACATTAAAAACTGTATATACAATCCATATATTTACTGAGTTTGTTTTCCGGGACAGGACCGCAGAGATGTAACAGTAACATCTCTTTTACAGAGTTGTACCCAGAGGACATTTTATATAAAATGTGTGGAGTATCCTGATGTGAGGATCCTGCCTGTCTGTCTTCTCTTCTCCATACTCCTAGCCTCCTATAGATATCGCAGGTGGGTAGAACATGACAAACTACTGGTATTATATACATCTTTAAGATACAGATTCATTACTGGATGTGAGCAGTCAGCACACTCTGTATGTGTGTGCATTGGTTATCATTATCAGAGGCTCATTTGTGCCAGATCACACCGGATCCAGATCCAGGGCCATTTCTGACCGGTGACAATCAAACAATGGACCGCATATTCATAACATGTACAATGTTCGTCAGATTAGCCCGTTGCTGGTATTGTTCAAACAGACAGGAAACCCTGATCCCCAAGCAGAGCAGATGCTGTAATTCAAGGTCGGTACATTAGGTCTAGACACAGCAACTCTATCCCTCTTCCTTAATTCTAAGAAACGGTACCTTTCTGTATATAAATGAACCCCTGATCATCATCATCATCATCATCATCATCATGGTGCACTGATATACAGTAAAGCTATTCATGTGGTTAGCTACACCACACACACTGTAAAGAGAAACAGAGACTTACAACCCTTTTCCTGTCCTTGACCTTTGCTCTGTAATCTGCTCCAATTCTCTTGTTATTCCCGTTTCAATATCTCCATGCCCAGGGGTGCAGGAGCAGGGGGAGTAGGGGTTGGGGTCAGCTCCTGTATCTTTAATTAGGTGCCTTCACCGGGCATCAGGGAATACATTACTCTATTAAACTGTCGGGACCGACAGGAAAGGGATGGAAAAGTGTATCTACAGGATTGGGTAAACTCTCAATACGATTTATTACATTTTCGGAGGTAGCAGGAGCAGAGGCCTCCTGTAATTACAGCCATAGATCTCCCGGGAGAACAGCCAATCAAGACGGATCCCTCTCCCACCAGCCAGGCCAAAGGGTCTGCCCAGCAGCGTGCTGTGTTACAGGGAGTTTATTTAGGGCTGCAGAGAGTGACATTAAATAGCACTTATTTCTCTGGTTATTGTAGCGGTGTCACACCCTAGAGCCATTCATCCATGTACCTTTATCTTAAATCGATGACTGCACCCTAATGGCCACATGGCAGCTCAGAAAGCCTGTCTAACACTGGGCTGGACGATGCTTCAGACCACTATTGGGAATAGCCACTGAAATAATCATAAATGAAAAATATGTTTTGCAGAACACTTTTGCAAATCTTGGTCACTTACACTGAGTAACGTATTTTTTTGTTTTGCTTTTCTAGGGTGCTATTTCTACCTGCTGTACTCACAATACAATCATATTAAATAAGAATGCCTTACATCTGCATGCTGTATTAGTTCTAGTTGCCTACATGAAGTTAAACATTACAGCAGCACACTGTGAAGTAAGAATGAAAGATGTAGAATTCTGGCAACAGTTAGCTGTTATCAGCTATCTGCTATCAGCACCCACCCATTCAAGCCATTCACACACATTTCAGACTCCTGTGTGAATTATTCATGTCCACACATGGTGTATATATACATACGACAACAGATAAATGCAATTAAACGTCCCATGTGTCACAATGCAGACCAGACCAGTTTTATCATTTAAAAAGGTAACTCACGTAGTGTCCAGAGGTAGATACCACTATGTGAAAACGTGTCTAGTCTCTCGACTTGTTCCATTTTTCCTTTCCCTGTTGTGTCAGATATATGGAATACAGCAATACTGAAGAACTAATGTCATTAAAATCTGCTTTTGTGCCATTTGACAAATCTGTATTTTACAAACACATTTATTTTTTACATTTTGTAAGAAGTAGTTAAATGCTTTTAGAACAATGAGTGCTCTGTATATGGCACCATTACATCCAATACACAGAAAATATGAAGTCTACATCTCAAATAGTTTGTAACATATTAGTAGTTGGCAGTTTGAAAAGTACATACAGGGATATGTATATGTATGTATATGTATGTATGTAAGATCATAGGATGTGGGGCTGCTGGTTATTCACAGGGTCAACTAAAGCAACATGGGAAGTAGGGCTTTTTCTTGTAGAGCTCCTAAATTATGGAATGCTCTGCCTTTGTTTGTCAGGGAAGCTGGGACCATTACAGTTTTCAAGTCACGCATATTTATAAAATACCTTTCTTATCTTAGTGGGTTTTAATGTAACTTTAAAATTGCTGCTTTTGTATTATTATGTGTATACTGTTATTTAAATGGTCTGACTGTGGCAGTTGTGTGTGTGACATGCAATACAAATGTACTGTGGTTTGTTCTTTTTTTTCTGCTATGTACAGTACAGTGCTTTGCGATACTTTTGTATAAAAAGCACTATATAAATGCAATATATATATATATAAGAGGAACAAGAAGTCCACTGGGTGTTAAACCGAAATCACCAGCTGCTACCCTATAAATCCATGCTGCTCCTGCCTGTGAAGAGTACATTAAAATCTGCAAGGTTTACCAGTTGTTTTACAGCCTGCATGTCATTTACTTCACGGCAGCCTAATTACAGAGATCATTGTTTTTCTGATGCCTCTTGCAAACTATAAAACTTTTATTTGCCTTGAGTCCATTCTGAACGGCTGAGCCGGCATCATATTTTTTCCTGTTAACACAGCAAAATGGAAATTTCAATAAAATTAATCTGCAGCGTCAAAATGTCAGTGCGGAAGGCAGCTGGACACGAGGCTCAAATCAGCCCATGACTGCAAACACAGAATTCCTATCCAGGGTCGCAGAGGAATTCAGCTGAGACCGCTGTAGCACTGCTGCTAATGGATGAAGTGTGTTTCTGTGTTCCTCTGATGGCTGGGACTGAGTTTGAACATTTACATTTATCTTGGACTACCTCACCTAAAGTAACATTCGGTGTCCAAGATAAGTGCCATCAGGGGACTGCGAAACATACTGCTTGGGATCAGGTTTGACTGGGAAACCAAGTGAAAGTGCAATGTTTCAAATAACAATAATTAGGACATTTTAAATGTGTTTAGATATAAAGTAACAGTAACTGCTGAAGGTACAGTAATGATGGGGGGGGGGGGGGTTGCACCCCCTTTCCTCCACACAAAAATATAACACAGCTTTGACACACTACTGTCCCTCACCTAGGTGCTGCAAAAACGGACACTGTGCATGATATACTGTCCTTGCGATCCCAACGTGAGTGCTGTGTACCAGCAGGCTTACTTGAAGAAACAGCAAGGGACTGCAGGCAGGCTGGCAAATAAGATTTTCCCCGTCGCAGTTCCACAAAAGGCTTAACATCTTGGAATTCATTAATATTCTGTCCCACTGCTCCCATTTGCAGATTAACTCTATTCCAGTCCAGATCAGGATGAATGTGCTTTCTCTATCTTTTATGCAGCGCTCCTCCCAAACCAGCAATGCAACTTTCATATCACACCTTCAATCTTCCCCCTCTCGTCGCCC
This sequence comes from Acipenser ruthenus, assembly GCF_902713425.1. Classification (NCBI taxonomy): domain Eukaryota; kingdom Metazoa; phylum Chordata; class Actinopteri; order Acipenseriformes; family Acipenseridae; genus Acipenser; species Acipenser ruthenus. The sequence goes on from NC_081210.1 coordinate 29,327,871, forward strand.
ACCTCCACGGCCAATCTCTGTGGCGTTTGCCAAGCCGGAGAATGATTTATTAACACGATTGCTAAAGACAACACTCCCCTAGATTAGTACATGTCAGGGCTGAAAGCATTAATCAAGCTGTGAAGACCAAAGGAGAGAGCACTTGGAACATCCTCAGCGTCTTGCTTGGACATTTCATTATATCTATATATAGAAACATACGCTACGTTTTCCTGCATTTGTAAACACATGGTTCTCCTGTGAAAAACCAGTAATCTCACTCCTCTTGGGAGTCCTGTTTCCATCTGAGCAGTTCACATCTGCAGAGGGTGGATGACGTCATTTCCAACTCCCTTCCTTGCTGTTAGCTGCATGCTAATGCATATTAACACCCATATTAATCGCAGGCAAAAGCTATACCTCAGTCACCAAGTAATATGTCTTTATATAAAGAGTTTGTAAAGACAGATATGGGGCTGTCCTGGTTTGAGCCCCATGGTCAATACTGAGCACCCCTGCTGTAGAATATGTCAGGTTATTTCTTACAAGAAATAATTGAGCTGCAACTTACAATGCCGATAGGACGTAAGCAAAATTTAACATGACTCTTTTTTTTTTTTTTTTGGTCCATGTGCCTGGAAAAGCCATGTAGGACATGATAGAACCATACAGTGATCCTGGGGATTGAATGAGATATGCTCTTTTCAGATTTAAAATGCATACACAAAACAAACACTGCCTCCGTATATCTTTAACAAGGATGTGAAAAAAAGAAAGAGTAAGGCCGCAATGATAAAAGAAAGTGCGTTTCTGGAGCCAGCGTGAGGTGCGCTTGACGAGCCTGTGTCTGATACAAATTGACAAGGCAGCAACATGGCTCCATGTGTCACCCTCCCTGCAGCACTGCCTCCAGCTACACACACCTCCCAGGAGAACCGCAACCTGACAAAACCCATCACGCCTCCCTGCTTCAATTAGCAATCTGGAAAATCAATAAATACATCTTTATTTCTCTGCTAGCTCCGTTCCTCTTGCTTCCCAGGAATCCAATCAGCAGCATTTTCCACTTTGTTTAGACAAATCTATCTGGGAGTCAGGGGAACGGTTCAGCAGAGTCACACTGCCGTTCAATATTCAGGAGTCACTGAAGCTCCTCACTGGCATTCAAGCACACACCCAAACTGAACTCTTCTCAGTAACATGGGGCTCACTTGCTATCCCAATTAATGTGAACTGATGCTGGATTTTCAGCACCCCCTACTGATCAAACTCCCCCATCACAGCCATGAAGACCTATAGGACCAGCCACTCCACCAATGGAAATGGCTAACACAGTTAGTAATCACCCAAGCCCAGAGATTAACAAGCAGCAACCCAGAAGTGATTAAAAACCAGGCTGTCTCTTAAAAACTCTTGAGATAGTAATAATATTTGGGGTATTGGGCCAGCTGTACTAATAGAGATGTATGTTGCTCCAGTATGTACATTGGGGAATTGTTATGAGCCCACGCCCTTCACATACGTGTTGCAAGCCTAGTGGGCCCCTTGACATCAACAACAGTGCCCCGCAAGGAAGCAGTTAGATATAATGAGAACTCTGCCAATTATCAAAAACGAGTGAAGAAAAACAATGAAAGAAGTGCTTCTACCATAATTCATTCAATACTCACGTACAGTACCTTTCTCCATTGCCTTCATGATTAATGAGCCCCAGCACACAGTAGAAAGCATTTCATGCTGAGACCCCTGCATAGCTCCCTTTTTTTTCTTGAAATCTGGCAAGGAGAGGATCCAGGAATCTCAATCACGCAGAAAGTATTCTTCTGGGCTAAAGGGGTGGTGAAGATCAAGGGGCAACGCATTCCAAGCAAGTTGTTGCATTTACTCAACCAATATTAAAGAATAGTAACGAGCCTGGCTTGTGGATATTGCATTTGAATGTGTGTTTTTTGGAATGCATTGTCTGTCTGCACTTTGACAGGCTATTCCTTGATGCACTGTTAATATTTAATGTAATACACATTCTGCAATAGCTGAACCATCTTAGAAGACATTTCCATACAGATTTTGTGCCCGCCCCTTGACAATAGCTGGGAAATTATAGGAAATGGCAACTCTCAAGACTTCAAACTGTATGCATCTACCAAAACATTATCCTTATCCACTACACTGGGGTCATTGTAAACCACTTATTGTCTTCAACATTCAAACCCTTATGGCTGGTTTCACAGATTGGCAATATGTTTGAAACACCGTACCTACAGTAGGATAATATTAGGCAGTCTGTTGTTAGAGGTAATTGGAATCTTCCAACAAAAAACAAAATAAAACATCATTTGACAATGGGAACGCTTTGAGAATGTATTCAAACAACTGAAATAAACAAGGCGTCAGGTTGATTCATTGTTAACAGCATGTTTACCATGGTGCTAAATTATAAAAGAGCTGGTTTGGTCAGAAACAGTGTAATCCCCATAAGACAACCTTAAACATTTGATAACCAAGACAAACATTTCTGCTAATACCGCAGTATTAGTAATTGAGTTTTCATCAATGCCTTGGAACATTCAAACATCAACAACAGTAGCTTGTGAGTTCAGTTCAACTGAAGCCAGGTCGCTAATCCCGTAACCATGAAAAGCACTGTCTACTGAAGCACAGCATGTGATTCAATAAATACCAACAAACTGTGCTGCTGAAAGCAAGTCAAGTCTAAGATTTGTACTTTCTCTGCATTCTGTCAGCCAATGCAAGTTCACCCAGCGACAGAGACAATGAACTGTAATTAATCACGTTTTGAGACAACAACAACAACAACAACAACAACAACAACAGCGTTAAGAATGCATGCTGAATATTTCTAGAGGAAAAATGCAGCACTTTTAGTGTATTTTTAGATGGATTACATTAAGAACCTGCACAGCAGAGAGAGAGAGAGACAGACAGCGAGATAGAGAGAATGTAGGAATGTCTGAAAATACATTTTAAAATAGCTTGCTAACCTTTTTCTTTAAAAAAAGAAATACATACTGTATAGTACAGCAATTGCAAACCTGCCTGCATCTTAAATGGAGGAAAGGTTACCTCACAACAATACAGTATATAAAAAAAATGATACAAAAATCCCATGTACATAGTTTTCTATGGAATGTTTAGACAAGCTTGACCTTCAGTAAGAACTGGAGTTTAAAAAGGGCCAGCAGCTGGTAAGTAAGAGGTGGGTGATGGAGGCAAAAGGAAATGAAAAGTGTAGGATGACTGAGGCTGTGAGGGACAGTGTGTTCAAAGTCTACCAAGAGGTACGGTGCTTCTATGTGCTTTGTAAAAAAAAATATATATATATATATATATATATAATTTGGTTCTGCCTGGACGTATCCATTGAGATTCATTTCCCCATTTTCAGAAACATCTCTGGGGCTGGTCAAAGCTACGCATTCCAGTACACTCTGATTCTATCTAGCTGGTAAGCAGCTCCCATACCAGTAGACATATTTTCTCCCTCAGACAACCTCAAACATCTGATTACAAAGACTAACTTTCCATCCAATGCTTTATCATCCATAGCTTTGAACGCTCAAACACAGGCAGCAACAGTATCCCGGTTAGCTGAGTTCAACTGGCTTTGCTTGACTCAGCATTGCGCCCCCTAGCGAGTGGTATATCTAAATGATCTATCTTCTGTAAATTAAAACTTCACCCATCCATGGCCCAGGTCAGGAAGCTGAGATATGCAAGAACCAGCTCAACCAACATTTCTCACAATGTCAGTTGTGATGAAAATGTTTTGTGGCAACTTTACACTGTGGCATGACAGAAAGCCTGCCTGGCTTTTAGTTTAATAGGTATCTTTTAAAAGAAGATGCTTTTTCAAGGCGGACTAATGCAGCCTTCAGCTCCGCGGACAGCATCGGGGGTGGGGGGGGAGGAAAGTGGCATTCAGAGCTGTCAGCATGACTGCACCGTCCAAGCCACTGCAGCTAGTTATTGTGTAATCCCTTGACATATTGAAAATGCCACGCATCTCCAGCTTCCCTCCTCATGTCTGAATGTCAGGTAGAACCATCGCCCTATCAATCAGGGAGCTGGGGAGAAATCGCTTGAGCCTGGTCTTAGAAGGTACCAGACTAAATCACAGCCTCCCAACAGAACAACAGGCTCTTTCAATTAAACTAAATCCAATGCAGTTACTCTTGCTTCCCCAGTGGAATCCAAGGAGTTAGCTTTTCCAGTAACTGACAGGCCACCTAAACCAGGAATGGCAGTCCGGTTGTGCTGTTACTTACATATTGTGTGTCATTTTTGCAAAGCTCAATGTGTGGGATATTTCCAATGTTGTACTTATTTATTGTAGCAAAACACTTCATCAGGTTGATATGATAGATAGATAGATAGATAGATAGATAGATAATGTACAATATACAGGAAAAAAGGTAAATAAATGGATACATGTGCAATACCACGATGCTTGAAGGTTTAAATAGAAAGGAACAGTACATCGTTACAGCATTAACTATGTAGTAAATGACATCACAAACACATTAAAAGATTTAAATAGCAATACATGAGTGTAGTAACCATGGCATCAATAGCCTAGAAGTACCTCCACTGTCTGTTTTCAAACACACTTTCCCTTGTTAAAGGTATGTTAAATATACTGCAAACATTGGGAAGGTGGCTTACTGAGCAAACACACACACACACATTATATATATGTTTTATGAAATAAAAACCAGTTAAAAACATTTCGAAAAGGGTCCGGCAGATAGTTATTGATTAAAAGCAGACAAAATACAATTCTATAATTAAAAAACGACACAGATGGGCATGAAAAAGGTCACATACATATCAGTGGCACTAATCAATGCTTGCAAATTGCAAGGCTCAGAGGTCTGGCTACAGTTGATTGGATATTGGTAATGAGATATTTAAAGGCAGGCAACGAGGGGGCTGTTTTAAAAGTATTCAGGTCATTCACTTGCATCGTAAACGGTTCATTGGACAGCTCTATATAAATGCAAGTGCAATGCTGTTGTAATTATTGACTAAACAGGTCCACTGAAACAAAGGAGTGCTTCATACACTTTAATTTTAAACACTGATCACAGGCTTCTATTCAGCCTTCTAATCCTATGCTTTTAGAAAATAAATGTATCTGTTGCTTTACACATAATAATGGGGCATAATATTTCAAAATCACCATCACAACTTCTCACTGAAGAGCTTGTTCAATTACTTGTAGTTTTCTGCTCCGCCAGCACTTTTCCCCTCATTCTATCTCTCTCTATGCCCTCCGCATAACAGCACAAAGAGAATAAAACAGTTCTGATTTATTTTACTGTTACAATACAAGCAAGTACTGAAAAAAGAATGGATAAATACTCATCAAGGTGTATTAAAGCGCTGTATGCAGAATAATGGATAACGTGTTAAAAAAAGTGACATGAAGGAAACGATTTTCAAAATGTGCAAACACGCTCATTTTAAATGAGAAAAAAAAAGTTGCATGGAATATAAATGTAGCGATTTAAATAATATACCATACATGTGTTTTGATGTTCGCTGAATTTTGGGTAGTTTTCTAGGTTGATAGGATCATTTTTAATTAAGTTGAATGTCATATTCACTACAATTATTTAAACTATGGCCCTTTTCTTTCTGGTTTATAGTAAATGTGAAAGTAACATATTGGTGTAACGGGTTAGATAGATACTGTACAGCGACAGAGAGATAGATTACAAGATGGCATGCACGGCTGCAGTTAGCTATCGTTGGATTGTCTTTATTTTGCAAAAGGCAGGTGTTTATACCCAAGAGTCTGGCCAGACCAGTTAGTTAATTAATCTTGCAGTTTTATTTGCTCATTGAGTTCAGACAGAGACTTCAAAGCACCACTCAATTCAAAACTCAAGCTAACATTTCAATCACGACATTAACCAGGAATTCCAAGCCAAGTCTGGTAACAGGCAGTGTAAAGTCTACCTGTACTGTACCCAACAGAACGCCACGCACAGTGAACACTACTGTTACCCGCTTCAGCAGAACCACTCTCAAGAAAGGCAAAGAACACGGGCACTAGAGAAGCAATTCTGACTTCCAATCACAACACATTTAACAGGACAGAAAAGTACTGCCATTTTAATGTGTGTTTTGCTTGGCTCAGTCACCGGGGAAACGAGTGATAAACCAGAATGACCTTTCCTTGTGTTGAGTTGCATGCAGGTGTCAGGGCAGAAAGTGTAGGTATATTACTTCAGTAGCAACGCCCCAGCTGATTAATGAACGAGGGCAAACGAATCAGGGCTGTGTTTCAAGACACAACTTTAAATGCTACAATACAGTCCCTATTTCTGTGGCTTCCCTGAGGAAATCACCTCCCATATTAAACTCCACCAGAATCTGTACTTTGAAGAGTTTTTTTGTGCTTTTAAATTTGAAGAATGTCAAAACCTTTAAGCTTTATATTATGTGAAGCAAAACAAAAACAAAAAAAAAAACCCCAGAAACCCATTCCTTCAAGGTTACCTGTACATTTTTCATCAAACTGTCAGGCAGAGTTGGTATTTCAGAAACACGTTGAACTTGTGACACCTGTCTCTCTGAATAACCAAATGCCAATCAACAGGAGGATTATGAGCTGCTGGAATCCTTAATAACTTCATAAATGCCACTCTTGTGAAATGAATCAGGTATTTAAGATGACCAAAGAACTATGACAAGATGTGAGTGAATTACTTTTGAATTTCTCACCACTTCAAAAGGCAGGAGTTCCGGAGATCCCATGCGGATCCCAGAGATCGGCATGCAGCTACCGACATCAACAACAATATGGCATGAAACCCCGATCCACAAGAAAATTAGACATTGAAGCATATATACATATATAAGATCCGGTACCTTTTGGGTTACAAATTAACCCCTGTTCAAAAGTACAAGCAAAATGTGTTTAGCATGGTCAACAGTGTTAGCACTTTAGTTAAAGGATCAGTTACAAACAATTATTACTACTGCATCTATAAATGAGTTATAACGGATGCTATTAGATAGTCAATACATGTAATAGGCAATAGGAATACATATTTATAAACATTTATGGTATAAACAGGATGCTAAATGTTATTGTGATAAAACACATATTCCTTGTTATTAACCCGCAATGTGTATAGATGTTTATAGAAATGGATCTGCGAACTGAAAGCGTGACCAGAGTAGTTAATACTGTTTGGGCATCTATTGGGGTGCGAGAAAACTTTTGAAAACAACACAGTTCATATTGTTTTAAAAACACAATTAGAAAGCTTAAAAAAAGTTAAACAAGTCAAGAGTCTGTGGACTCTTATCCCAGCAATGCTGGTTAACATCTGTAGATCGCAGGGAAGGTTTGACTGTGCTAATAACAGAGGCAGGCAAAATGATAGCTTGTCAAATTGAGATGCACAACTTGGGATCTGAAACATCTGGGCTGCAGGAGCTCGAGTCAGCGATTCTGCAAGATTAGCTGTAGTAAAGTGTTTAAACGAGCAGAGCTGGTCTCTGCTGTTATAAATCATGATTCTGTAGCCCATTAAAATCAAACCACAGAATAAGGCTAGACAATGCACAGAGGCATGGATCTTCATCAATGCTATCGTCACAGCCTGCTCCCTTTGCATCAAAAATAATTCAACTCATTGACTTCATGCATTATTTATTTATTTATTTTTTTTACATTTCTCTTCACTTTAAAATAGAAGAGAGTTCAGTCTCATTTCATATTTAAAACGGAACAATTGCAATGGGAATCAATTTGAATGAATTTTATTGTACCGTGGGAAAAAATAAAAAACCTCTCCAAATACATTATATTAATAATGGTAAGATCACACTGATGAGCAGCACTACTACTTTTTTTTTTTTTTAAAGAAAGCTTCTCGATCCTCATTGGTCATCCATTCTCAGAGGCCACCATTTCCGTGAAGGTGGAACAGTCCTTTGGTTTGGTCTTTTGATGGGATGTAAGCAAGCCGAATGCTCTGGCACATCAGAATGTGAGACAAGGTGTAAACTAATGTCCTCGAAGGCACTGCCCCTCTGGGAAAACAGAAGCAGCTTTGACAGCCCCGACAGCAGGTCATCTTCCCAGAGAAGGTTACTGGGGAGTCTCTCTGAAGAACCCTCCAAAACAGGTCAGGAGGTTACCTTCAGCACCAAAAAGCTAGACCTGTCGTTTCTCGTCAACTCAAATAGGAGATTATGGGACAAATGTGGCTCAGAACTACCTCGATCCACTATTAAACAACCAAATGGCTAACATGCAAAAAGCATGCACATTGCTGCAATCTACTGATTCTGCAACTGGCCTGTCTTGTTATTGATTTCTAAAAGGTGGCCCATTGTGAAATTTAAATTAAGAACTGCCCTGCAGCGTGGATTTTAAAAACCTTGGTAAATGAATCTACTATGCCTTGAGAATAAGTCAGAGTACATTTATCGAGACTCAGAATTGAAGTCTTCTTCAGACTTTTAAAATGTACGTTTCCCCTTCTGTACTGTGGTAGAGAGTTATTCATTACTGAAGGACAAGGCTTTGAAAATTACAACAAGTGTTGCTGCCTCTCTATTATTAGTTTTATACACAACTCTTCTATTCTTCTCTGCAAAAACAGAAATAGGGTTCATAGAGCCACCAAGAATCAAAATACCTAAAAGTAATATAAAATAAAGAAACCTTTCATGAAACACATGCATTTCACCCTGTTACCCATCAATCATGCAAGATGTTTATAACACCACCTACATGAACGAATGCAAACTATAATGAAAACCAGCAACTCCATAGTAACTCCAACTAGAAATGGCTCCTGGGTAATCAAAGGTGTTTCATTTTCTCAGCTCAGATCATGTCAGATATTGAGCACAATGACCATGTCAAGCATTCATAACTGTATTGATTTTTTTTTTGTTGTTGAAATATGCATGTAAACGTCAGTGTCATTTCATTTGCACATTCTGCTTTGTGACATTGTCATCTTGTACCTTTGAAAAGATTATATCGATTGCACTAAAAGCTCAAATCTGATTTGAAAAAAGCTGATCTGACACAGCAGCTATCAGTCAGATTAATGTCTGGATCAGTTGTTCACATAAGGGGGAAAAAAATGAACAAGGACATCCGATAAGGCATGCAATATCTCATCTCCAATCAGCGCTGTTTAATATAGGGTGGGACTGAGGCACCAGCAAGTCAAGAATTTTACCTCAGTGCTGGTGTTTGAACTGAGATACTAAGGAAAGGCCCATGTTAAATTTTGGGGTGCATTATTTAAACAACTGCATGACTGTTTCAAATGTTTTTCATATTTAATGCTTTACTAAATCAGGGGGATTTCAAATTGAGACATTAATAAGAATTAATTTTAAGTTAATATAGCCCTTACTGGTACACACAATTACTGTGGGATCCCCAAAGGATCGTTTAAAGATTCCCTTAGTATGTTTCTCCCCCACAATGCAGAAAGGACAGGCTGTTAACCAGTGAAACTCTATGCATGGCTGGGCAGTGATAGCCAATTAAAGTACACTGTACTTTGACAAATGATGTGGGGCTGCAGCTGTAATTAGGATCCAAGAATGGGGTTTCATTGCAAAGAACTGCAGGTTCTTTCAGCAGGGTCTCGGAGTGTGCAATTTGCGTTGATTTAAATTCTGCTCATTATAGCAGGCCTACTGTATGTGTATACGAGCAAACGATCTGCTTAAAATTGTAAAACACAGCGTGTTTGTGCTCCCAACCATGCAAATGCACACGCACACACACACACACACACACACACACACACACACACACACACACACACACACACACACGTTTGCATTCTTATATTTGTGGGGACTTTGACTCACTATATTTTTGTTTGCTATTTATTTACTAACTTCAAATCAGACAAAACTCCACACAGAGTGAAAGTCGATAACAAACTAAATATTTTGGCACTTTTTTTTTTTTTTTGAAGGCATATTTAGTTCTTAAAAACATGTTTTACAAAGCGGGGACGTCCTCACAACATTGTTACTATCTTTGTGGGGACATTCTCAGATTTTGTCTGCACATTGATAGTAATACCTGCCCATACCTGCCCACACACACCCACACACACCAAGCCACTCATTCATTTCATTGAAAGTATTGCAGGCTTTGAGATTAATTTACAATTGAGGGCCAACTGTAAATACTTGCTTCAAAATAATTACAAATTTCAACCTTAAGAAAGTGATGCAACCCTTAGCGAAGACAAGACCTTAGCCTTTTAATTCATTAGAATCTCAAATAATGAAATGCTTTTTTTAATGCAATGTTGGTTTTATGTTGTTGTTTGCTAGAGCTATGCAAAACGGTTTACGTCATATCAATTGTTATTAACTCAACTGTACAGATTAGTACTGCAAGGATAACTTTCCAGGTCTTAACCCAAGGAAATTATTAACTATATGACCAACAGTGCCTCAAAATACAACAGAGAACTTCAATCGATTATTGTATCTTTATTTGTGATGATCCTCTCCCTCATCAATACGTCAGTGTCTAGAGGGGCTCTCAGAGAGCATACCGGGTTATTATTTAATAACGTTGTAATAATCCCTAAAAAACACAAACCAACAGCACAGAACCTCGTGCTGCAGTGTTGAGAGATGAACAATGTTCACAGCAAAAACAACGCACAGGATTCAACCTTCAGAACCTGGTAGTTCTTACACAGCAACAATCCCACAGACAATACAGGGGTAAGGATAATGGAGCAGCCCATGTTAATAAATACCTACATGACTGAACCCTTATGTGCCAGATCAGCTGAAGGGAATTAAATCCCAGTCACATACTGTACCACGATGGAGTGCTAATAGAGAAAGCAGGTCATGAAGTACAGTCCTTCAGGGATAGTTCTACCAAGCAGAAGCCTAAAATAAACTTTGATTTGACAGATACAAAATAAACCCCACTTGATTGCTGGCTGTTCTTCCTTGACGTTCTTCCTCATTCTCCATGCGTTCCGTCGCTGCGCTGCAGTATCCAAAGGCAGGTGGCTGTTAATGTAAAACATATGGTGGCTGTTACAGAAAAAAAAAACCTTGAGGAATTAGGAGTACCTGGGATTGAACAGCTTGAAGATGGAGATCCATGATGGCTCCAAGAGCCACTCCAAGATGCTTTTTTTCTGTTTGTTTGCTCAGAAAGCTCCTGAAAACTGCATTCTCCAAAGTAGTAGCAATTTGATTGATCACGCTGCAATAGAAGTATCATGCAGCAGCTGTCTTTTCTTATTTTTTGAGTCTGCAGTGTTTTTACTTTTACTTTGTGTAGCGATAGAAGAGGTGCTACGCAATATTACAGTAAAACCTTTATAAGCCAGTCTTTGAATGCACAAACATCCGGTATCTGCCACGTTGTGCAAAACGTACTTCTGTATGTCTCATTACTAGTATGTATATATATACACACACACACACTTAAATAGATTGGATAATAGATAATTTAGTAGTCTTGAAATAGAAAGGAACGATATCCCATTGCATATCCCTCTAAAGAGCATCGTTTCATGACTACAAGCCTCTCATAAGATGCATGCCTTTTACTGTTTTCTTTATGACTACAGGTGTGCTCTTTCAGAGGAGGAGAACAATCAAACGTAGCTGAGCTGACATCTTCTTATAGGAAGATACAGTATACAATAAATAATTCTCTTGTTGGAAACTATATATAATGCGCACAAAAGTCTGATTTACAAGAGAAAAAATTATTTTGCATTGACTTTCTCTTGCATTGAAAGAGCAAGCAACTCAGAGCACTGTGACTTTGTGCCTTTGTGCCTTTGTTCTCTCTTTTCCACAGTTCCAGAGCATTTCAAATCACATCCCATTACATCAAATGCCATTCTAACAGGTGTGCAGGTCTCCGTGACCTGGGAAATGGTTATTGTAATCCTCAGTTAAGGGTGAGAGACTACAGATTATCACTACTTGGAGGGAGGATATGTACTACATGCAATTCTGTTATTACAAAGACAGAACTGCATACAATTATCAAAGCTATTTTCCATGTCAAATTAATTCAACTCAACAGAATGATGTAGTTCGGACAGTGTACAGCGTAGCTACAGCTTTGTTAATGTAACTGCAATTTTGCAGTTGTCGATTTACTGCATTATGTTCAAGGGTCAGTAGCAGGTCACATGTGCTGTGTATTTAGGAGTTATATGTAGCACTGCGTTACCATCTGATTTAAAGCCATGCCCTAAATTTGCAGTGACTTCAGTTCCAATCCAGGCTCCTCTGGAAATATCCCAGCAGTGCCCCCCTGTTGCTGTCGCAAAGCTGCATAGTCACCTGGACACACAGGCTGGTAAAATAACTCCTGCATTCAAAACAAAACATCATGCAACGAAGTATAAAATAACTCCTGCATTCAAAACAAAACACCATGCAGCGAGGTATAAAATAACCCTTGCATCTGAAACAAAACACCATGCAGCGAGGTATAAAATAACCCTAGCATCTGAAACAAAAACACCATGCAGCGAGGTATAAAAATGCAGTGTTGAATATATTCCGTCTTCATGGAATAAACTGGTTTCACCGCTCTCTATTGCTTTGGAAAGTTAACAACTGCCCACATTCAACCACTACTGTGTACTGTATCCTTCACATTGCTGTGGTTGTACTGTAGTGTGTATTGAGAGAGAGAGAGAGAGAGAGAGAGAGAGAGAGAGAGAGAAGCTTCAATTGTATTTTATTGATTCTTAACATTTCTGTTTTCTTTTTTATGATGAATACATCGTTGTGGTTCTGATCTCTGCTGCTCCAATGTTGCAGTTTCATTGTTCTCTATATCTGCCATTTCCTGGCTCTGAGCTTCCTTTGTGCTTTCCTGCGGATCATAAGTGCTGGACGTCCTCATGCCATACAATCAAGTCATGTGACAATGTGACCTGTCAACTCTGACCCCACATGCTCAATGTGCATACATATACATTGAGAGAGAAAGAGAGGCCAGACAAAAATGAAAGCTAGCACAAAGCAGATTCACTCAATATAGGAGAAACAGACCACAACCACTCAGAATAATCACAAGTAACAAAAAAAATTCAGTTACCTTTTACAATGCCTTTTCGGTTCATGCAATTAACTCAGTGAAAGTGGTAAGCAGTATTTATTTGGTTTCGGTTGCATTTCATTTTTTGCAGCAATGAAAATGTAAACAGTGGAATGCAAAATGAGGCCAGAACCAAGCAAGCCTGGTAAATGCCACTCAAGCAGATACTGACAAATCTGAAGGATCAGGTCAGGGGTGCCACCAGTATCCATGGAAACACAGACATGTGGAGATGCCACAGTCTCTTGTGTGGTGCTCAACAGTCCCACCATTCATAATTCATTCTGCAGCCTTTAGAAAGCACCTACACGCTACAGTATGTGTTTCGTTAGTGTTGATAGAGAATGTAAATCAAGCATTTTATTTTAAAAGCAAGATCTAAGATTGAAAACAACACCATCTAAACACAGGTTTCAAAGAAGTAACAAAACCGCAAGAACGCTTATACTGGACAGCCATCCCAAAACCCAAAGGATTGTTTCTTAGGACATTTGTGGTACAGGCCCATTTGTTATGTTTATTAATAATACACGAGAAAGGAGCTATGGTTATGGTTACAGCAAATGTGTGCAGTTATAAAATCCTTACATTGAGAAGGCAGGTATCCAATGTAACAGGTGAGAGAGAGAGTGGTATTGTTTTGTAACATATTATACAGGTCATTTTGAAATGTATATCTCTCTATAGTACTCTCTCTCTCTCTCTCTCTCTCTCTCTATACTGTATATATATATATATATATATATATATATATATATATATATATATATATATATATATATATATATATATATATATCTGTGCCTATATACAAACACACACACACACACACACACACATATATATATATATATATGTTTGTGCAGTTTAGGAAATATAACTATGCACATCACAGCAGACCAGTTCATCTGTCCTGGTCTTGGATATATGCCTCTAATTTTACTTATTTCCATATCAGACACTGAAGCTATTTAATTAGTTATAGTGCGGTTGGTTTTTTTGCAAAACAATTTCCTGCTGAAACAAACAAACCAAAAAAAAAAGATTGAAAAACGCCCCAGTTATTTTTCCTGGTGTGCCAAAACAAATCCACATGTACATGAAGATATTTGATTTGTTTCTTTGGGTGACATTCAATCTGACACACTCCTTTCATGTCACCCAAGCCGAGCGTGTCCGTTTATTACTCTGGTCCAGGTTGAATTCAGCCTGCTTCTTATCTTAAAAGGAAAACAATCAGTCTGGGATGTCACATTGATGGTGCGGCACGGATATCTCCCAGCATCGCCCCTGGCAGGCTTGTCACAAGCAGGACTGCTGTTGTCGCCAAACGGCTCTGGAGTGCCTTGTGCCTGTGCTGTTTATGACAGTTACCCTGTTAGCGCATTACAGACCCAGCATTCTGCCTCTTCGCTTTCCATTTCAAGTCTTACACTTAAAGAAGATACCTGTGCTATATAGAACAAAAATAACAGTGCTCTTTTAGACATGTTTATTATTATTTTTTAGACAGTAGTAGTGTGCATATTTATTAGAACACCTCAAGAGTTGTCATTTATATCCTTCACATACCTACCTGCATGAAAACCTCTGGATGTGAGAATTTCAATTTCCGTTCAGTAAATCAGGGATATAGAAACAACAGGCACTTGTGTGTGGAAATGGTAGACCACTTTGTGCTTTAATTAGACATTTTAAAACAACATCTCAAGCATTTTAGCATTTGTGACTATGTGTTCCCTTTCTCTTACCCTTTTAAATGAATTACATGTGTGGCCCATTAAAGTCATCAATTAAATGAGACAATCACTAATTTGGCTATTTTGACCATTTTCAGTTACCGTGGTTTGATTTCATACACATAACTAATCCAAACTACAGAAGCAACGGGCTGTTCTAATAAATATGCACACATACATGTACTTTCAATATGGGTGTCATGACTTTGGGAGGTCTGAAATAGACATGGATGTATTTAGAAAGTGCTCATTGGTGTGGTTGTACCTTTAAAAAATGAAATAAAGTGGGTTCCCCAATGCAGACTAGCTTACCCGCATCAGACTATACTAACTTTTAATAGCCTCGGACCGCACGGGAGCAAACTTTAGAAATCATGAAATCGCAGGCAATGGAAACAGTTGCCTTGGCTGACTTCGAAGAGGTGTGATTGATGAAAAGCATCTGGTGTTAATAGTAATAATAAACATCCTTATTGCAAGGATTTTCCAAACCTGTTACTAATTATCAAGGGTGACCTCTTCTCAGATACAGGGTTTGTGATTAAATTATCAAGGGGGATTGGATTTGATTTCAACACACACACACACACACACACACACACAGGTACAGCGCTTGTCAGTGAGGGAGCTTCTCTTCCCTGCTCTTCCAAATTCCTCATCTAAAGATTTCGAGTAATTAGGGATGATGAGCAGCTGCTTTCAATGGAGAAACAGCTAATTAATATGCAAATTGAGTCTGCTTATTGTTTTGTAATTTGCGTAGCATCTTGTTTAGTAGAGGAGAGATTTAAACGTTAACTCACTATAGTCCAGCTGGCTTTTTGTTTTATTAAACCCTCTGCTGTGGTTGATTAACAGATTTAGCAAGGGTGGGAATTTGAATTTTAACAACGGCCTCTAAGTGACAGCTAATGGAATAATGAGTGGGTTTTGTGAATCTGGTGAATCCAGGGCTCGTATATCATGTGTGTGAGCCATTGGCCACTGTAGATCCTTCAATCCCAGACTCTGGACAAGTTTTCTATTGGCACAAACTCAGGTAATTACCTTATTGGGCTGACCTACAGTGCAGTTCATGCAGGTAGGTATATAAAGGATATAAATGACAAATCTTGAGGTTACATTTCCACAGTACTGTATATTTTGAAGAAATATATATTTTTTATATATGGACAAATCGGTACAATTGGTTTGGCACAAGAGTGGACAGTCCTGCTCTGCTCCTGATGAACAACCACATATTTGTTCAATCACAGTTACAAAGATGCAGCACCATATCCAGCGCCACCTTTCTGTCATTTTGAAAGCAAACCACTTCCAAGTGCATCAGTCTTGCATTAAAAAGCTGTGCGCAACCTCCTGAACTGAAGGTGTAGGAGCACTTTGTCATGAGAACAGACCGGGTTCACAGCACAGACTGAGATTAAACAAGACAGAGCTGTGTGCAACCTCCTGAACTGAAGGTGTAGGAGTGCTTTGTCATGAGAACAGACCGGGTTCACAGACATGCTGCGTAGCATTGATCCCTCTCCATGTTTTCTTATTAGAAGAGAATGTAACTTGTATATCTTTCTGGGACCCATGTTTTTTGTTTTGTTAAAATTAAAATCAGCAAGGCAATGGGATATTTAATCCGGACACATTCCTTGTGCTGGATTGGTAATGCTTGTTTTAAAACCTCACACCATAGACTTGAAGCGTCAATATCACATGCTGAAGAGTTGCAAGCAGAATATTAAGAATATCTGATACGAGTGATGGGCACCAATATCAATATTCTGATAGGATATCGATATCGAGAAAAATGTCCATATCACGATATCATGGGAATAAAAACAAAATTCACGTCCGCTCACAGAGACATACTTTTTATTGCTAATACTGCTAAAAATACAAAACGCAGTATAAATCAGGTTTATTTTATATTAAGATACATCAAACTCTATGCATACCAACCACTGTCAGTCTTGTAGGCAAACACCACACTAAAGAATTATTTAACCATTGCATTAATGCAAAATTCGGCATGACACCAGACTTCATAGTTTTAGAGGCGTCGTGAGTCAGCATTCACACGTAGAGCAGCTGAAGATTCAATTGCTTCCGGATTGGCTAGAACATGAACAACCCAAAGTCTGTGCGCAGTGAAGTATAGAAATATTTCGGTGTTGAGGTGGCTGATGATGGAATAGTAAAACAATATAACAAGACCTTGTTTTTCTCCATGGATAATATTAAGCAAAGCACCACTAAATTAAAATAAGTTATTGCTTTTCATATGTAAATATCTGTTAACGTCTACATACGGTATGTATATATGTTTGATATTGCATTTGTGCTGTTATATTTTTCTGTGTTTTGGAAGACTTCGATATTATTGATATTTTTATATCATTGCCCACCACTACTTGATAAATATATAGCGGGCAAGAGTGCCAAAAAACATTTGGTAACCCACTATGGTCAGTCTGAAAAGAGCCTTAGTTTGCTGGCCTTTCTGGTTTCATGAGATCAGCGTGAAGCTTTCTAGAGACTCTCTGCTGACCCAATCTCATACGCTACTCTGCTTTGTGCATCAGCTCTATCCCCTGATGGTCCTGGGAAGCAGTCCAAAGAAAGAACACCAGATATTTCAGAGTGCCCTGTCCAGGGGGAGTGTGGTGCATAGCAGTGAAGCCTACGTTACCCCCTGCTCTCTCAGCGCTAAATTAGCTGTCACTACACACTCCTGTCATGGAGTGACTCAAGGAGCCGCTGGCCTGGTTCTCAACACAGGCATCTGCTTCCCTTCTGAATGACGCTGCAGTCTGGAGAGTGCAGCCACTAAAATGACGGCCCTTGGTTTGAAATGTTAAAGTGAGAGTGTGTCTCTCTTGTGACCCTTACCGGTTTTGTTATTTTTGCGTGTCTTGCTGTGTATCACTTCTGTTTGAGTAATCAGGGAAGAAACATAATTATTGCAGGCTGTCAGTAGGGGGAAATACAATATTAACATTGACATGACCAACAAGAAAAATAAACGAAATGCAAATACGGTAACATTCAGGGAATTCTATCCCAGCACAATCAACGTTTTCCCATTGGCTTGCAGACATACATATAGTTTTAGGCAACTCCACTCATATGCTTACTCGTTTGAAACACATGGAACACTAAAAACACCTCTAATATGGAAATTGCCCTTGACATACTAAAATGTGATCCCGATCCTAGTGACTTTTGGGGCGACATTCTGTAGCAATGTTAAGTTATAAAACAATACATCTAACCAGCTTCTCAAACACTCAAGCGATGACCATACAGCACATGATTCTTAAATATAAATATACAGAAATGTTAATTCTAAAACAATATACAATACCAGTATCTATCTAGTTAGCCTGCCTTACTCAACAAAACAGTAAAGAGAAAAAATATATAATAATTCAGCCAAAATCCCTAAAACAAAATTGACAGTAATTGAAAATAATTAGCCTACAAAATCTACCACCAACACCACATTTTAGATAACCTTTATTCAGTGACCAAAAAAACCAATAGCCTAATGTTAACTCCACCCATATTTCATTTTCAATCCAGTACTTTGCACTGCAATTCCATATCCCATAGGAAAAAAACAAAGAAAAAACAAATGTAATTAGTGTAAAAGACACTTGTGAAAAGATCACAGTCCAATCCTGACAATGCGACCTTATTAAGGGATTCCATTGTTCAAATTAATTGACCTCCAGCATGTTCTTCAACGCTGCTGCTTTTAAGTAGATGTCACCCTAGATCTTTTCAACTTATACGGAGGCCAGGAAAGCCGAGGCTTGTTTGAATCAGGTAAAGCAAACAACTACACCCCCTCTACCCAGCACAGACACAGACAATCCAGAGATCAACACTGCAGTCGTCACAACGTGGCAGCAATCTGGGGAGTGTGGCCGCAGGACAGTGCCTTCATCTGTCCGAGTGGCTTCCCGTGATCATTGTGGGGCTTTTCATAGTTAGGCTGCAGTTAACCACATACAATAAGATGCTACAACTCCACAACCATGCAATTTTGAAAGCAATATGAGATACAGACACTAGGCACTGGTGTTTCCAAGATCTCCGCACTACAAGCCCATGGAATCATGCAAAAGAACACACATACAAGCACAAAGCTAGAGGTGCTGGGGGCTGGTTCAGGTTCTTGTTTTCCCCAGGCAGTATTAAAACTTGCTCCTTCTAGCCTAAATGGAGCAAGTCCCCTGTCGACTCCCCATCCGTCCATCAACCGCCACCCCCCTGCCCCCCGTTCACTACGACCGGAGCTGCATGGCTTCTGCAAATGCCTACTATAAATATGCATAATTAATGAGCGAAAAAGGAGGAACGCTCCATTTGATTCAACTTTAACCGCAAGTCATTCCATTTCCAATCTGTATGCATGCAGAAAAACAGCTAAATACATTTATTTATAAGTTTACACAAGCCCCCGTGAACCTTATCTTTTAAAGTGCCCTCGAGGAAGATTACTAAAGTTTACATTAAATATTAAATCATCATTGAATATACAAAAAAAAAAAAAAAACTCAAAAGAAAAAACACAAGCCTACTTCTGTGGGGTGGGAGGTGGGGAGTGTTGGGTCCCTGCACAGTTTTTTCCTGGTTACAAACCCTTTGCGTTGGCTGCTGGGACACTGGTGACAATCCAGTTCATCTGAATGCGAACCAAGGTGTTTTATTTCTGATGAAGGTATTTGGTCATCAAAACAATTTAGCAATGCCAAATATTGCACAGGATACAAAATAAGCCTGAGATAGCCTTGCATCACGTTCTCTGCTGTTTAATTAAAATGTCACGCCAAAGTCCCGAGTGGTTACTTTTACTCATAATTAGACATCACAGATCGTTAGTTCACAAATTTGTTGCAAATGCAGAAGAGGTTCATTTAACCCTTGATGCTTAATTAAAAGGAAAAAAAAAACACATGTTGCCATCCACTTACTCACCATTCCGAGTAAATGCTGGATGCTTTTATAAGTGAAGGAGATGCTAGTATTTGCCCAGTGGCTGGGGAATAAGATCCTGGAGACCTGAACTCCACTGCCATTGTATGCTGCTTGATAACGCAATGGAAAGTGAGAAGGTACTTGGAAGTCTATTGAATGGAAGGAGACGATCCAGCAGGAGAGTACAGTTAACATCAGCAGTTAGGATAGTATAGGTTAGTCTCTGTCAGTCACCTTGGATAAAAATAATAATAACTATCGAGAAGCTGCATGCAACACTGCACTGGAATATGACTATACTGTAGCTAACATCACCAGATCTCCCCAGTGCATGGGTTATACTGTGTGTGTGATTCAATTCCTGGTTCTTGAAAGTATTGTAAATGAATTGCAGTGGTCTATACTTTTTATTAAGACCTTCTCTGCTGCTGGCTTTAAGTTACTATGTTCTCAAGTTGCACTTCTCACTTTCTGGCTGAATACAAAATACATCTTCTGAGAGAAGACAAGCTCAAAACAGCTAATCTAAACCACAGCCCCAAACAGTGCATTTCAAATCAACCAGATGGAGTACTTTTAAAATATAGAATTCTTGATAACTAAAAATTACCATTTTAATTAAAAAGAACAACCTGAATTCACAAGCAATTACCATAATCTGTTTCGAAATGAAGAGGGTATATTTTTTATAGAGTAGTGTGTTTCCATTTTACTCACAGGAGTGTGATTTTGATAATTAAGCTTCAAGAAAAAAAAAAAAAAAAGTTATGTCTTGAACCGTCATCTTGAAATCTCTCTTTACTTTGATTTAGCCATTCATTCAGTCTCATAATAATGGGGGAAAATATTTAATTTATTAATTTATCAAACCAATCAGCTTCCACAAAACCAATGTAGCCGGGACTTCAGATTACTGAATAACACAGCTTCAGACTGAAGGGCAAAGCCAAGGTGCAGCCATGATTGTAGGACCACCGTGTCGCTGCTCAGTGCAACAACAGCTGCAGTCCTAACTGTGCAAAAAACCCATCATCATCTTAGGCAGTAAGGACTGTAATTGAGGCACGAGTCCCAGGCACAGGTGTGCAGTCTGGAGGCAGACCTAAGTAAATATTTATTTACACAGTTCACCGATGCCCAGCCTCTCTGAGATACCATAATCATTCCTGCCACTGATTTATGGCTTTGCATTAACTACCTATTGAGTGCAATTACACAGGGCTCGGGGACATGCAAACAAGGTTTCCAAAAGGACGGCGTTACAGACAGCCGGCAAGAAAGCAGAGACACAGCAATGGATTCCAGGGGTGGGCAGATGAATAAAGAAGGCAAATTGCATTTTTCAGGGACCCAACCCAGGGCTGGATAACCACAGTACATGGAGGTCCTTTGGGTAGCTTCTGTTATGGCAGATAGCAGCTAATGTCTTGCTCATACAGGCAATGCGACCTATGATATAGAAGCCAACACATGGGAAAAGTATACAAGTATTACAGAGTCCTAAGAGCACTGGATAAAGTCAACTAAATCAGTAATAATAAAACATGTGGTTTGTGGTGCATAAAAACTTGGCCAGCGCGGACATCAAAATGTCCCCCATCTGACAAGTGAGGTGTGAATTCAGTACTGTTAGTGACGCATCAAGTCAATAATCAGGGGACTGGGTTTAATTTTCTTTAAGTGAGCTGCATTAATTACACAGGACCCATGTTCCAACACCTCTGAAATGATGAATCGCATATGGGAATACATCTATATCTGTGCTTTAATGTCCATAGTCCCTTGAATGGAAGGGAGCTGCAGTTGTTATGGGAGCTGTAGAACACAGATTTAAGCCAAAGCTCTTCCTCGATGTGTGTGTGTGTGTAATTCATCATAAACTTTGTTACTCTACTAAACAAAGTCAGTATCGTGTTTGAATTATTGACGCTGAAGGCAACTGGGTCCTTTTAAAACATGTATACAATATCATTTATTTTAAAATGACAGTAAATAAAAACAACCAGGCCTTAAGAAACCCATATTTTCACTTAAATCAAATCCAGAGCACATGGACCAATTAACATGCCCCCCCCTTCCAATTTACATGCCTGTTGCAAATTGCATGCAACACAGGTGTATGTTGGCAGCTCCATCATTCTGCACAACTTGTGCCCACACATCCAGTACTATCCTGTGTAAGCCAGTAATGTTAATAGACACCAATGTGTGAAATCATATAATATTATATATATATATATATATATATATATATATATATATATATAGCACCATCTGCCAAACATTCAAAGGTTTCGCACTTGTAAGTTTTCAATCGTATTCCATCAGTACCACACACTGTACCATCCTCAGGGCGATTAATTTAAAACTGTCACATAATGCTGTTAAACATTGCTTTCATTAAAGTGGCTTCCTTTAGCTCTAATTAAAGCTTGGCAAATCCCAGTTATTCAATGAAGTGGTTGTAAGACAGTTCTTGGATATTTCATTGCATGCACCAAAGCATCTCAGAGCTCACTTCAAAGAGAGCCATCGACTGAACAAGGTGCATGGACTACAGCAGTATGCAAACACAATCCCATCATGCCCTCAGCGACAGGGCTACAAAATCTACATTTCGGTTCAATTTTTGTATTTGAGAGCAAGTTGTTGTTGGGGTCTTTCTATCTGCATAGGGCTGGCTTTAATGGAAAAAAACAAATGCCAGCAATCCCCTGGTTAAATGGTCATCCAGATTAGTGATATAGAGTCATGAGATTTGCACACGCACTAGTGGGCAGAACAAATGCCTGTTCGGATTATAGGAGCTTTACTGTGGCTCACTGAGAACATGAAAAAAAAAGAAAATCTGTAAAATTTCAAGAGCACAAGATAAATCATTTCAGGATCTCTAC